>NW_010206580.1:0-12638 GCF_000695765.1 Mesitornis unicolor
TGCTCCGTAGATTGGTCATCAGCTTGTTTAAATTCTCCTGTGGGATTATGTGTAGCAGCTTAGATTAGAAAAATCTGCTTCTGTACACTTTGTCTCTGCATGCCAAGGAATTAATATATTGAAACTTAGGAGAAAGAAGCTTTCAAATTAAAAATTCAGATTTAATCAAACCTTCTATATATCTAAGTATTTTCATTAAAAGAAAGTTTTAAATTCTACACCTTAGTCTGGAGGAAATAAAACACCACTATAAATATTTTAACATAAGACTGTATAGGATTAATATTTATATGACACCTTGGATTCTGAAAATTGTGTTTCGCAAAGAATGTAAGTGAACTTTTAAAAGAAATTCAGGGGGTCAGTGGAAGAATTCTTGAAACACATCTCAAATGTGAACATATAATTACTAGGAAAAGGCCATGAATGACTTCTACTCGCTTCATACTTACTACTCTTTCATGAGAAAACCAAGGTTTTGAGAAGAAAAGCAGTTTAGATAGCTGAGATTTGAAACTATGTTCATGTCCCTTTACACTTATGTTCATACATTACCCGGAAAAGAGCTGAAACAGTCTGGAAAGAAGAACCCTTCTTCTTGCCACCCTTCTTGCCACCACCAGCACCACCACCACTAGCCTCTTCAAAAAGAAAAAAGTTTTTTATTATCTTTTATTTTGCATCTTTACATATCACAAATGTTGGTAAAAAAGAATTATAAAACTAACCTGTTTCTGCTCCACCATAGGAGGCAAAAAGTAAAGCCAGTGTCTTCACAGATGATTTCTGGTACAACCCAATGACAGTTTCATTCAGGGGGTCTTTGTTCTTCTCAAGCCAACCAGTGATGTTGTAGTCCACTGTGCCAGCATAGTGCACCAGGGAGAAGTGGGCCTCAGCCTTGCCTTTGGCAGGCTTGGGCTTCTGGAAGTTGCTTGACTTGCCCAGATGCTGGTCATAGAGCTTGTTCTTGAAAGAGGTGTCAGTTGCCTTGGGGAACATGCACTCCTCTTCCAGGATGGAGAAGATGCCCATAGGCTGGAAGACAGTACAACAATGAAGAATGATTTCCTGTGGAATAATATTATCACCATTTGGTCTTAGAGAGAATGTAGTGAAAGACAGGAAACTGAGAAATAAACTAATACCCTTACATTCAAGAAAATCTCTTTGTAAAAAGTGAGCTTGAAAGATTCTCTTGCTTGATTTACACTTTGGCACATGAATTCAGGAATGTTTTTTTATGCCAAAAACCGTGTTAAAATATCAGGAGGAGAAAGGTTATACTTAAAATACCTTTTACAAGTTTGTCCACTGTCTATTTCACACAGAATCACAGAATGTTAGGACCTTGAAAGCTCATCCAGTCCAACCCCTGCCAGAGCAGGATCACCTAGACCAGGTCACACAGGAACTCATCCAGGCAGGTTTTGAATGTCTCCAGAGAAGGAGACTCCACAACCTCTCTGGGCAGCCTGGGCCAGGGCTCTGCCACCCTCACAGTGATAAAGGTTTTCCTTATGTTTACATGGAGCCTCCTATACTCCAGCTTGTACCCATTGCCCCTTTTCCTATCATTCAACATCACTGAGAAGAGCCTGGCTCCTTTCTCCTGACATTCATCCTTTATTTATTTATAAACATTAATGAGGTCACCCCTCAGTCTCCTCTTCTCCAAGCTAAAGACACCCAGCTCCCTCAGCCACTCCTCACAGGTCAGATGCTTTACTCCCTTAATCATCTTTGTGGCTCGGTGGCTCTTTCAAGCAGTTCCCTGTCCTTCTTGAACTGAAGGGCCCAAAATTGGACACAATATTCCAGATGCAGTTTCACCAGGGCAGAGTAGAGGGAAAAGAGAATCTCTCTCGACCTACTCACCACACCCCTTCTAATACACCCCAGGATGCCATTGGCCTTCTTGGCCATGAGGGCACAGTGCTGGCTCATGATCATCCTGCTGTCCACCAGGACCCCCAGGTCCCTTTCTGCAGTGCAGCTCCCCAGCAGGTCAGTTTCCAACCTGTACAGATACATGGGGATGTTCTTTCCCAGATGCAAGACTCTACACCTGCCTTTGTTGAATTTAATTAAATTTCTCCCTGCCTAACTCTCCAGCCTGTCAGGTCTTGCTGAATGACAGCACAGCCTTCTGGAGTGTCAGCCAATCCTTCTAGTTTTGTGTCGTCATCAAACTTGCTGACAGTGCACTCAGTTCCCTTGTCCAGATCATTGATTAATATATTGAATAGTACTGGTCCCAGTACCAACCCCTGAGGGACTCCACTAGATACAGACCTCCAACTAGACTCTGTCCCATTGGCCACATTTCTCTGATTTCTTTCCTTGAACCAGTTCACAATCCTCCTCTCTACCCGATCATCTAGATTACACTTCCTAAGTTTAGCTGCAACAATGCTATGGGAGACAGTGTCAAATGAATGAATTTATGAATGATGAGATTGCTTAACTGATCCCTAACCAAGCCTTCATCAACCAAGGCAAACTTCTCATTTATCCTGACTTCCTCTGAGGCCTCAGGGGTCTGGGGCTCCTGAGGACAATCTCAGCAGTGTAGACAGAGACAAAGGAGGCATTCAGTAGCTTCGCCTTCTTACTATCCTCTGTCACCAAGACACCCAGTTACACGCAGTTTACTTCAGCTTTTGTACTTTTAATCAGCTCCCTAAATTATACAGAACAACAAGAAATCTCTTTCAGTTTTTTGCCCTTAAAAGTCAGGCACTGACAATGTTGGCCTGTACTTACTTTATTATGAACCACTTCGGAAATGTATTGTCCAGATAACTTTATTCCAGACCCTTAAATAAATATTTTTAGTTTACTTTGGGAGCTGCTCTGTTTTTGAAATAAATATATTTCAATCAAGTAATCTGAGATACCTTTTCTCACAGAGAAGGCACGTGAGGAATGACTTCCATAGTTATTTGTAACTTTGTAATATCTATAACGCATAATAAGCAACAGTACAGAACAAGAGATATTTCAACAACTAAAAGCGAATGTATGAAACTAACCATGGAAGAGAGCTTTTTTAAAAACAACATTTAATTATTTTTAATTTAAAATAATGAGATCTTGAAAATAGAAGACGTTTTAAATTTAAAATTTACCTTCTCAATGAGCTCAATGCAAGCTGCCAGGTCCATCCCAAAGTCAATGAATGTCCATTCAATCCCTTCCTTCTTGTACTCCTCCTGCTCCAGCACGAACATGTGGTGGTTGAAGAACTGTTGCAGTTTCTCATTGGTGAAGTTGATGCACAGCTGCTCCAGGCTGTTGAACTTCACAGCGGAAAAAAAAGCAACAACAATCCATCATCAACATGCAAAATTCCTGATCATTCTGAACACCTTATAAATCTCTTCAGTCAAAGCACAACTGTATTATCAGGACTGCACCATAGCAGGACCTATATGTAGCTCCCCAAAGAAATAGCTACATAATGAAAATGGAAAGTTTTTCAAAGTAGGTATTCCTGGTGAACCTCCTAAAATTCATAAAGTACTTTGGCTTATTTTTAGCCATAAAGATAAGTGTATGCCCTGGTTTCCAATTTTTAAACACTTTATATCTCTTATTAAAAACTTACTTATTAATTCCTTGACCATCTAAATAATTACACATTTTAAACTGTCATCTGCTTGTCTGTAGTTCTCCAAATCCTAGTTCTGCTCTAGAAGCTCTTATATAAAATATTGTAATTACGTTGAGCTTTTTAATCATTAAAATTAAGTTCAAACTGTTAAAATACAACATAACATTCTATTTGCCACTTCTACACAAAAAGCGTAACTCTGTACTTGGACTCATGAAGCTTTTGAGGATTCTGCTCTGTGCTACAGACTATTACTTAGAACTCCTCTACTATAGCAGTCTTTTCCTGCAAAAGCAGTCCCCAGATCTGGAATCCTTACATCAAAGATCTCGAAGCCAGCGATGTCCAGGACACCAATGAAGTACTGTCTGGGCTGCTTGGTATCCAGCTGTTGGTTGATGCGAACAACCATCCATAAAAACATCTTCTCATAGACAGCCTTTGCAAGAGCACCCACTGAATTGTTCACCTAAAACAAAGAGGAGTGGATCAGAAGAAAAACAGTATCTGAAGCAAATATTAAGTTATAAAAGCTAGAGTTTCCCAGTCTCAAGATGGTTGTTACCTGCTGCACAGTTTGACCCTTGGTCACATACTCATTCCCAACCTTGACTCGGGGGTAGCAGAGGGCCTTCAGCAGGTCAGCTGAGTTCAGACCCATCAGGTAGGCAGCCTTGTCAGCAACTAAGTAGAAGGACAAGGCGATAGAAAAATTAAGACTAACAAGATATGCAGCATTTTGAGAGACGAACCCTTTTTGAATCAACTGCAAGATTGAATGTCCTTGTGATCAAACTCTGCTTATCGGATCTCAGAGGAAGCATGACATTAATTAAAATAAAAATAATACTTATTTTGAAAGCTTTTCAAAGCAGTAAACCTAAATGCTATTTCTGTCTTTATAAACCTTCACAGAAGCATCTATAAACAATGTGTTTATTAAAAATTCATTCTGAAAGCCGAAGTTCATCACTTCAGTCCAGAATTAATTGCTATCTATAATCTAGGCAAAAAACCACTGAAGTTTTAGTGCCTTGACCATCTAAGTGTAATCCAATACATGCACTTAGGTACTTGGGCCACCTGTATTCTTTAGCAGCAGCTATAACCCAAAAGGTGAATTCATTCCAAAATTAGAGGTAAAAATTAAGAATCGCCCCTTTCTGGAGACTTATTATTATAGACATAGCAGAAAGACAAGCATATTTATTCGTTCAGGATCAAAACCTAAAAATTCAATCTTGAAGCTGGACATCTGAGTGCATTCTTCAAAAGAAGTAGATAGGGCTTAGTAATTTTAAACTATGTATGCTTTATGTAACACTTCAGTCATTAAGTAGTCAGCTGAGAAGTAAAAATCTAAGTCAGTTTTCCCCTAGCTTAGTGTACCTATGCTTCACTTAGACTGATGTTCAAATAATACTACTATGTAGTAACAGTTATGGGTTTGAATCTCGAAAGGAGAAGAAAGAATCTGAAGGGATGTTCCCTTTTACCTGGGAAAAATTCTTAAAAAACATGTGATTTATAAAGGAGAAGTTGTAACACGGAGTTGAATGCCTCAATTTTCTCTAACAAAGCAACTGGAAATATATTTTCTGAAAAATCTTTCTCTTCTAAGTGGGTCTTTAAAACACACTAAGCAGGCTGTGCTATCCAGAGAGGTGGGAGTCCTGGAGACAATTATGGACTCATATGCAATTTACACTTCAAATAAAGATTAGGTACTAATTGAAAAAAAATATATATTTGTTATAGCAGTTTAATATCTATATACTACCTCCACCTAAACACTTTTTTACATGTTTCCACTGTTCTCTTCCTCCATCTTCCGGATACTTAGTTATTAATTCTACTTCTATTTCTAACAACTCAGCCACAGACTTTAATGATACCTTCTGTGCCATCAGGCTCTGCCTGCTCCTCCCGTTGTTTCTGCTTGAACTTCAGGTTGCCATAGTGCATGACAGCCCCTGTCAGCTTGTAGATGGCCGTCTTTTCATCAGCACTGAAGCCCAGGATGTCAATGGCACTCTGCAATAGGAACAATAAAATGAAAACTTTATCTGGGAGAGGTGACAATAGGTACAACTTTTAAAACTGTCACTTACATCAGTAGCCATCAGCTCCTCCTGGTCATTAATGCTGGCAACAGTGATCTCACCTTGACTCACAAAGTGATAGTCATATGGGTTGGTGGTAATGAGAAGCATGTCTGAAAGTAAGTGGGGACATGCAGGCTTAGTTTAGTAAAGCAAGTAATAGTGTAAGCTGCTGTTCAGCAGTCTTCCTCTGTGCTAGTAATTTCCATGTTAGTAATTTTTCCTACCAATTAGCTCTGGCTTCTTGTTGGACATGATCTGATAAAATATGTGGTAGCTTCTTTCGGCCTTGAGCTGGAAAGTGACTCTGGACTTCTCCAGCAGATCTGGAGGGAAATTTTAGTTAAAAACAAGAGAAACAACAAAAAAGTAGGGATAAGATGTGAAGAAAAACAGGGAAGGCAGAATAGGTGTTTGAGTCAAAAGGTGTTGTATGGATAGATAGGCAAATGGATGGATTCTGAACAATTCAGGAAATTATCTTACATGTTTCAATATCAGCAGAAGCTAGTTTTCCTGTGGCACCAAAGTGAATTCTGATGAATTTGCCCTTTAAAGGAATAAAAGTGTCTTAACATTTACATCATAAAAATATATCTGAAATGAAGCTTTTTGCCATTTAGTCCACTGGGTACAGACTTCTACTTAGAGACGTTTTCTTAATAATCAGTTTTATTTCCACCATTGACATAAAGTTGTCTTTAACATTTTTGACCATATAAATAATCAATAGTGGCACAGCTGTATATTTTATATATGCTAAATGTATAAACAGGAAGGAAAGGCTGGATTTCATTAACTAAACTCCTCTAACTATTTCCTACATACAGAAAGCATATGTCTTCATGATATAGAAATGGCCATTTAATTCAGCTGCTTAAATCTGTCTTGTTATCAAAAAAGTTATTTTTCACTTCTGATTAATAGAACTTGACATAAAGCAAACATATTATTCAAGCAGAAACTCCCTCTCCTCTTTCTTTCTTTCTTTCCTTCTTTTTCTTTCTTTCTTTCTTTCTTTCTTTCTTTCTTTCTTTCTTTCTTCTTTCTTTCCTTCTCTTTCTTTCTTTCTTTCTTTCTTTCTTTCTTTCTTTCTTTCTTTCCTCTTTCTTTCTTTCTTTCTTCCTTCCTTCCTTCCTTCCTTCCTTCCTTTCTTCCTTTCTTCCTTTCTCTTTCTTTCTTTCTTTCTTTCTTTCTTTCTTTCTTTTTCTTTCTCTTTTTTCTTTTCTTTATTTCTTCCTTTCTCTCTTTCTCTCTTTCTCTCTTTCATTATTCTTTTTCTTTCTCTATGTCTCTGTTTCTCTTTTTTCTAAACTCCCTCTATTTCTTTCTGGCATTTTTCTATCTGCCTTTTAGCAAACAGAAATATAAGCAAAAATAAACAAAACTGTCATTTAACACTGCAATATAGTATGGGAGAAAAAGCATGTAATCTCTTATTTTAATTTGCATCTCAATGTAAATTAGAATTATTTTTTTTCAAAGACTCAATGTTTTTATAATCTGGCAAATCACCTTTTGGACAAGTGGTAAAGTCATAGTAAGAATATTCTCTTACTCTTGAAAACTTGCTGGCTGAAGAACAGAAATACTGACTGCCATGTACTCATATTTATTATTCTTAGGAATCATTTGGTTAAGCAACTTACAAAACGTGAGGAATTGTCATTTCTCACAGTCTTGGCATTTCCAAAGGCCTCCAGCAGTGGGTTGGCACTGATGATTTGATCCTCAAGTGTTCCCTGCAGAATGACAATTATTGCTATTCAGAATTTCCAGAAATCATGTCAGGAACAGAGAAAAACATTGATTGAAGCTAGTATTTATTAATTTGCCTGCATTTTGCCAGACTGCTCTTCTTTCTTCTTATCCCCGCTCGCTGCAATTGTTGCAAAGTACTGGATGACACGTTTTGTGTTCACAGTCTTCCCTGCACCAGATTCTCCACTGTGAAACCAAAGAAAGAAGCAGAGAGTGTGAGGCCAGGCAGGACATCTCCTGTCACCAGGCAGTCCTGCAGGGACGTGAGAAGAGAGTGTACGTACGTGATCAGGATTGACTGGTTCTCGCGATCTGTGAAAAAAGCAGAAATACAGTACTCAAAACTCAATGAACAAAACAGAAAGAATAAAATATAGTCAGGTAAGTTTAATGTTTTCAACTCTATGTTGTCAGCTTGACTTCAAACAAACAAACCCCCCTCCACAACACTTACTGAGTGCAGAAGTGTCTTTCATTAAAAACAGTAGAAACAATTGTTTGAAGATAGTAAAATGCACATTAGTATGCATGGAACAGAAACTTGAAAGGTTTGAAAAAGTCTCAGTCCTGAGAGAGAGTCACTCACCCGTCAGCATGAACTGATAGGCATTGTCAGAGATGGAGAAGATGTGTGGAGGGGCCTCCTGGCGCTTCTTGCCTCGGTAGGCCAACACCACCTCTGGGTTGTACACTGGCAGCCACTTGTAGGGGTTGACAGTGACGCAGAAGAGACCCGAGTAGGTCTGCAAGGAAGAGACAGCACATTGGCCATCGCTTAGCCTGGCAGAGCAGTTCCTCCTAGCTACCCAAAGGAAGCCTGCTGCTGGTACTTACGTAGATCATCCAGGCTGCGTAACGCTCTTTGAGGTTATACAGCACAGCAGGTTCGTGGAGGTGGGTCATCATGGCCATGTCCTCGATTTTATCATACTTGGGAGGGTTCATGGAGAAGATTTGATCTTCCTTCACAGTCAGGGTCTGTCAGAGGAAGAAAGAGATGCATGTATGTCAGACAGACATTTGATTTCGAGTTGAGATTGGGAATCAAATTATGATCTTCAGCCTTGTTTTTCTCTCACCTCTCCACCTTCAGTCTTGACGGTGACCTTCCCTGGTTCTTTGCTCTGGATTGTCCCTTTCACAAAGGATTCCTTAGGATGCACCACAAAGACCGATGTCTTGGCATCGAAAGGCTTGTTCTGGGCCTCGATTCTCTCCTTCTCTGACTTTCGGAGGTAAGGAGCTGCCTCCCCAAAGATGGCCATCTCAGAGTCTGATGACATGGCTGCACTTTATGGAGGGGCTTGTCAGCAAAGATCACTGTAGAAGAGCAGATATGTTGCTCAATTCTGTCAAAAAGTAAGTGCTTGTTAGTAGAAGAAAAGATGTAAAAAGAAAGATACTATATTAATACTACTCAGAGCTTTTTCTGAAGTAATTGCATGTTTTTTCATTTATGTGATTCAACATTTATGGAAAATGTGAAAACTATATTTTGGAAGATTGCTTGGTTTAGGGACCACTGTACTGAAATCGCATTTGAAATATTCTGTAGTGACTTACTAGTTAAGTATTTAGGCACAGTACTGTGGAGTTAAGAACCTCAAAATTCCTGTCATCTGGTTAAGCACTCTTTTAGATTTCACTTGAAATTTTTATAATGCAGTTTCTTCCCAAGTAATATGAGCTCAGAAGGCTCATACACCACTGTCTTGAGTGTCATACACACAAGTGGAGCATCATAATGGCTCAGTTTCAGTCTCTAACACGGTTGTGTCATTGTTTTGATGATACAAGTATTTTCTAAATTTAGTGAGTTCTTGAGTCCAGACATAAATAGCTATAATGCTGTTAAAAGTACAGCTGTTCCAGAACACACTGACATAGCTCCATTTCTATTATAATTTTTTTGCTTTTAAAAATTAATATAATTTTAGAGGAAAACAAAAATTCAAAGCTCAACTCAGGAATTTAAATAAATAAGTTTTAAAGCCAGGATTAATTTCTCTGGCAAGTTACATTTTTACCTTTTATTTCCCAGAAGAAAAACAGTGGACAGCTTAGGAAAACATTTATTTCTTTGCTGTATAATGTTTGGCACATAATATTTACACAACAATTAAAACTGTACTACAATGAGAGAGTAATATATAATTCTTTATTTGTCCCTGCAGGAACAGGTGGTGGCTTACAGAGGAGGAGGGCTGCAGTTTCCAATTTTTCATGAGGTAGAGAACAGGCAAAGCATTAAGGGGAGCAAACAACAGCATTGCATTTCAGAGATGGCAAGCAGAGCTTAGTTGCTCATATTACAGCTCTTTATACTCATACTTGTTTAGTGATTTCATGGCAATTTTTGGACAAAATAATACATTAATTCACATGCTCTGAGACAAAATGTTGCATTTTGCACTTTTTACTACTGTGCTTATCTTGGTCCAGTTCTACTGCTGTGACAGCAACAAGGTCAGCATGCATCCCTCCCTGTTAGGAGAGTTAAGCAGAAATGAAGAATGCCCCCATGGGGATTTTTTGTTCTGCCATCAGTGGTCAGAGACTTCAGACGCAGCCACTTAAAGATTGGACCAGATGATTTTTCAAGCTCACCTCCAACCTGGATTGTTCTATGATTCGATTCACTTGAAAACCTTACCAGCCTTGGGCATCCCAACACCTTCTACTGTGAACACATTTGTTTTGAAAATATAGAGTGAAACTGTGACCATTCACAGAAATTCCACCCAAAAAGGTCTTTCTCTGCTCTCTAAGAACTAATAAATCAGGCTCTTACCTCTTGTGACACCAGATGGATGGCTTTCAGGCTGGCAGCTGGTCAGTACTGTAAAACAGAAATGGCGACTTTCTACTTGCTGCTGCACAGAAATCCAGAGTGAAAATGTGCAGATGCCTTGAAAGCAGATTTAATGCCTGAGCTGATAAATTGAGTCCCCTCCTGGAATTGAGCATTGGAGGCACCAGAAAGGCAGCTGTGGCACATAAATGCACCAACCCCTTCCTGCAAGTCTGCGGACCCCATACACTTACCTTAAAGCTTTCCGTGGAGGCAGGGCAGACTTGCCTCAGGGAGATTTTATACGATCTAGTCTGCAGATGCTACAGATGCCTACTCTTTCTTCGGTCAAAAAATTTTTGGCAAACCTTCTTTGGCAAAGCATTGTCTGGCAAACTGAACTAAGGGCATAATTGTCATTTGACATGACTAGATATAATTAGAAATTTTTTATGTCTTACTGACTATATGAATACATCTCCTATAAATAATTTGACAAGGGTGTTAAGGAGGGAATCTGGACTAGTCAAGGCACTTAGAGAACTTGGATGCAGGACTTATGGATTCTATTGCTGGCTTTCCCACCAACTTACTGTATGACCCAGGGTGGATTGCTTGGTATGTCTGTGCTGCAGCTATCCCAGCTGTACAATGAGGATGACATGTGGTGATGTCAAGCTTGTAAAAAATATCTAAGAGCAATACATTAAGCAGACCACTGCAAGGGAAATAAGTATTACCAAAAGCATTTGGTGGCTGTGTTGGTAAAATTCTGAAAGTAGAGGTGTAATCTGGGTCCTTCAGTGTGGTAGTACTAGTGCCTGAGAGTCACAGGCATGGCAAAAAGACGACGATTTGGTCACAGCAATAGGAGGCTGGGATCTAGCTGAACTAGTGGCTTGGAGTCTCAAAGAGAGATGTGAGATCAATTCTGACGTATGAAGGAGAGCATGCATACACTAGTGCACATGTACCCATCTGTACACTTGAAATTACAAAATGTGGGAGATTGTTCAAGAAGTGTTGTTATAAGACTATACATTAATTCATCCTAAGGGAGATGTCATAATGTATGCTCCGATTTCTGCTATGTAGCTCAGTGCAGCTGAACAGCAGCTTTCTTTTCTTGATGATGTTTAAATTCAGTATCCATATAGACAATTCAGGAAAGGACCTCAGTTCTTTCTTATGTTGTTTTTCCAAGTCTCACCTGTCAATCTGTACCATAAAAAAAATAAACTGCTGATTTGGGCCTGTAGAAAACTATGCCATTTGCATGTTCATCCACCTCTTCAGCAAGGATTGGTTACAGGTTGTTACAGAACCTATATATCAACCAAGTCTTTTTCCATTCCTGCAGAAATTTCTGCTACTGCAGAATTCCAGAACCCTTCCACCATCCCAGAGCTCAAATCACACATCCAGAAGACAACGTAGGAAAAAGGACTTGCAATCCATCAATACACAGCACTTCTCTCCAATTCCTTTAACGTAAACAAACCACAGTCTCAGCTCAAGCCAGTCTCATATATGCATGCTCCCAGTGTCAAATTCACCAACCAGGAAAATAGCAAATACCTCTTCAACCCTTTCCTATCCACATCTCCCAGAAACCAATGTGTTGCACTTTTACACATTCATACAGTTTTTGCAACAAAAGCTGTCAACACTGTGGTGCCTGTATCAGAATATCAGAGGCAGTAGGTAGTTCTGTACAATGCTGATACTCTGAGAAAGGAGGATTTGCTGGTAGTGACTCATCTAGTTTTGGGGAAAGGGCACTGTCACTTGAGCTGCTTCAAATGTGGTCAGTTCTAAACACGCTCTTCTCCTGGTCATTGGCATTTTGCTTATTGAAAGGGGTCAGGGACACAGTGACAAGGTTAGACAAATCATGCATGTGATCCAAGGTAATATCCAACATTAGGCACTACTCTGTGCGTGAAGAGCTTGCTCCTAGAAGGGCTCTTACATTGCAGCACCAACATTTTGTGCGTCTGGACCCCAGTCTGGAAATCAAACCTGCTCCAAACTGAGGTGCTGGGATGCCACATAGTGTTCAGCAGTCCAGTGGATTACTGGTCCTCACCAATGAGGAGACAGGAGGGACAGGACAGGAGGGATCAGAGCATGGCATGAAGAAGGCCATGGGAGGAGCAGGGATGTCTGAGGCCTCTCCCAGGATGTGAGAGCTGAGGATTTTCTCCCATCAGGTTGAGGAGGAAGCTCTGGTCTCCCATTCTCAGGAAAGTGTAAAGGCAGCATCCTCTGGCAGCAACAGGTTAAGTAGAATAATAGAATGGCTTGCATTAGAAAGGACCTTCAAAGATCATCTAGTCCAACACCCCTACTGTGAGCAAAGAAATCT
>NW_010206580.1:12669-17483 GCF_000695765.1 Mesitornis unicolor
GTTGCTCAAAGCCCTATCTAATATGACCTTGAACACTCCCACTAGTAGGCCATCTGTAACTTCTCTGGGAAATCTGTTCCAGTGCCTCACCACCCTCATCGTAAAATATTTCTTCCTTATATTTATTCAAAATCTACCTTCTTTCAGTTTAAAACCATTGCTTCTTGTCCTGTCACTATAGGCACTGATAAAATGTCTTTCCCTGTCTCTTCTAAGCCCCACTTACAGTATTGAAGGGCTACAAGAAGATATCCTTGAAGCTTTCTCATTTCCAGGCTGAACACCCCAACTCTCTCAGCCTTTCTCCATAGAAGAGGTGTTCCAACTCTTGGTTCATCTTTGTGACCATCCTCTGAACCTGCTCCAGCAGGTACATGTCTTTCTTGTACTGGGGACCCCAAAGCTGAACACAGTACTACAGGTGAGGTCTCATGAGAGTGGTCTAGAGGGGGAGAATTACTTCCCTTGACCATGTTTCTTTTGATGCAACCCAGAATACACTTGGCTTTCTGGGCTGCAAGTGCACGTTGCTGACTCATGTCCAGTTTTTCATGCACCAGTATCCCTGAGATGTTCTCTGAATAGCTGGTGGTGCTTTTCTGTGGGTCTCTGCTCTCAGCAGTATGTAGCAAACCTGTCTTATGCAGTGCTGTCAGGCTAGGACAAAGTGCCCACAGGATGTGCCTGGACCTCCAGGATCTTTAAGGAGAGTCTAGCTAGGCATGACTTTGTAGACTGAAAATCTTTGAATTTCCAGTGACCAATGACAAACCCAGTCTTCTTGGTAGAGCTCTTCTGGGGTTTTGCTGTTGTGTTGTCTAGGATGTGGACCCAGCTGTGTAACAGGCAGGAGTGAGGTGCATGGCCAGGCAGCTCTCAGCACGCAGTCAGCTGTGGGAAGGTCTGGTTTATAAAGGAAGTGGATAGCGAGTCAAGGTGTCTCCAGGTGTTGACAGTAACTCAGCAGTGGTTTTAGAATGGTAAGCTTTGAGGTAGCACCAGGCCTGTTCACAAAGGAGTTTAGAAACCAAAAACCTTCTATGGAATTGGTCCTAACCCCAGGGTAGCTTCTTATATGTGAGAAAGGCCATGGGAAAGTAGAATTCCCAGATGACATTTCCTCTAGCTGCAAATAATTCAGGTTTTTTACTTGAAGTTCAAGTGGGCATGGTCAGTGTTCCTAGGACGATTTAACTCTGTGCTATTCCACAGATACACAGCAGAAGACATCCATATCTACTTTTATGAAGATATTGCATTAAAGGTACATGAAAGATGTGCCCAATTTCCAATTTTACTTGAGGAAAAATTATAGTATTGTGTTAGCTTATTTTCTTTGTAGTATATTATGAATATCAGGGAAGATAATTGAAACAACATTCATAAAATTTCTGAAAAAAATAGTGGAAATATTATATCCTGAAATGTTATATGCCACAGTCCTACAATATGCATATGTAAGTATAAATGGATATTCAGGTCTTACAACTTATCTGTACATGGGCAACACGTTGTTTGTTAATATATTTCACAGTCCTAAACTCAGGTCACACCCTGAGTTTGTATTGTTACAAATAGAGTCACAGTGCTTTTTCTGTCTTTCAGCTACTCTGAAGTCTCCGGAATCTTTTTCAGTCTTCTAGTTTTATTTAAAAGCCTGCTTTACAGATCTAACTTTTTACTGAACTCTGTTATCAAATTCAAACTATAGACAGTTTTTCCCACTGTGATTGTCTTATATTGTCTAAAGACAATGCAAAAATTCAAAGTACAAAATTATTAAGAACTTTTGATTAGCTTATGGAGCCTCACATAATTTCTACACATTGAATGAAATGGATTTGGAGGGAGTAATAACAATTTAAACTTGATAATGTGTATATGTGCAGTCAGGCACAATGTCAAATTCAATTGATTTTTTAGTTTGCAGAGGGAAGAATATAATTATCTGTGCTCTGACAGGGAAGTTGAAAAAAATGCCTATTTACTGAGCTCACCTAATATATGAAGGCTTCTCATATTTGAAACTGTCCCGCCACCTTTTCCAGAAGCCACAGGGTGTAGCGCAGCACTGACCTATCTTTTCAATATGACCTTGAAGTGAGCATTTCAGGGCTCTTTTCAGGTTACAGCAACAGCTGAGAAAAGAAGTAGCTGATTCCCACTGCTGCCAGGACTTAATGGAAACTCAGCAGGGGATGGCTGGAGAAATAAATGCCTTCGTATGTCCTCTCACTGATATTAATGTCCCCTGTTTTTGCCCCCAATTCCCAGAGTGACATACAACTGTACCTTTTTTTCTTGTCCCTCTGAAGTCTCATTCTATGTGCAAGTATAGCTTCTGAGGGAGATAACACCACGTTGAACTAGCACATCAAAAGTTTGTAGTGCAGCAGTCTTTGCCTCGCAAGGTTACAAGGTAACAGAGATGGCCACAGCAGGACATGTTAACAAAACTGAAATTCTCCACTATGTTTATTCTTGGCCTAACTCTGATCCTACTCAACAGCATCTAACTTTTGTTTGCTCAAATAGGTACAGTTGGGGCAGTACTGTGTGTATTGAATAATATTGTCTTACATTTGAGTGAATTATATCTGTGCTGTAATTCAAAGAAAATTCAGTGCAATTAAAATTATCTTAATGATGTTCTGGTAACAGCACCTTCTGTCCACCTGAGTAGCAAGGAAAGCCATAGTTCATAAAAATGTATCATACGAAGGAAACTGTGCAACCTCAGTAGGCAATGCTGAAAACTTGTTCCTGCAGTGCATTCAGCATTTTGGCAGGAATAGGAAGCTCTATTTCTTCCAAAAGCAGGTGCTAATTTAGAGACAGCTTAGCTAAGAGCTTGAGAGGACATCAGCCTCATGTCTTGGAGGAAACTTTCAACTATTTGATCAACTCAAGGACTGCTTAAACTCTGAATCCCTTTATAGGTATTTCCTTAGGGAATTAGATTTAAATAATGATGTCGTAACAAAGAAACAGCATGATTAGATAGCTGGAACACAAAGTTAAATTCACTGGTCCAGATTTAGTTTATTCAAAACTGTGTGGTTGACACAGATGCCAAAGTCAGAAGCTCAGCCATCATCAGTTCCCTAGCTCCCTGTAAGCTCCAACAGACCAGGAAGACTGAAAAGGCATGGACAGGCAGCACATATATCCATTCACTTTAAGCATACTAGAGGAAAATCTCAGTCCTGTGAGCATTTTTGACTACCATATAATAACATCCAAAGGTACTAGAAAAACATGTCAATATAAAAAGACATTTGAATGTCTAGTTGCTAAGGAGGACCTTCATTAGTCCTTGCAAATCTGGTCATCTTGGTCTTACTGATCACAGCTCACAGCCCCATCTTAGTGACATCTCACTGTTCATTTTCTGTTCTAGAGGAATCCCTTTGATGACATTAAATTTGACAAACAGAAGATAAAAAGAAACACGTTAGCATTTTTTTTAATATGCCAGTTGTCTTCTACTTTCACTTGAATAAGAATATCTAAAAAGGGATAATTCTTTATTTGATATTTTAGTAGTCAGCTGTAAAACACCTTGTGCTTTGAAAGAAAGAGCTATAGACCATTGAAAAAATGTTACAAACATGTGACATGGAAGGCAGGCAAGAATGCCAGAAGGCCTGTGTGTATGAACAAGGAGCCTCTGGACTTACTTGAGTGCAAAAGGAAAATCTATAGGGAGTGGAAGCAAAAAAAATTAGCTGTGAGGAAAGTTGTCCGAACAGCCAGGGATCAGGTTAGGAAACCTAAATAAAACACAGATGGAATTAAATCTAGCCAGGGATGTAAAGGGGAACAAGAAGAATTTCTGTAGGTACATCAATGATAAAAGGAAGGCTAGGGAAGATGTAGGCCCTCTCTGGAAGGAAAATGGAGAACTGGTCACAAGGGATACAGAAAAGGCTGAGCTGCTCAATGACTTCTTTGCCTCAGTCTTCACTGGGAAGGTCTTTAGCCACACTGCCCAAGTCACAGAAGGCAAAGGTAGGGACTGGGAGAAGGAAGATCTACCCACTGTAAGCAAAGATCAGCTTCGAGACCATCTAAAGAACCTGAATGTGCATAAGTCCATGGAATGACATCTATCTGTGGATCTTGAGAGAACTGGCAGATGAAGTTGCCAGGCCACTATCCATCATATTTGAAAGATCGTGGCAAACTGATGAAGTCCCGTCTGACTGGAAAAGGGGAAACATAACCCCCATTTTCACAAAGGGGAAAAGGGAAGACCCAGGAAACTACCAGCCAGTCAGTCTCACCTCTGTGCCTGGCAAAATCATAGAGCAGAACCTCCTGAAGGCTTTCCTAAGGAACATGGAGAATGAGGATGCGGTGATTGATGGTAACCAACACGACTTTACCAAAGGCAAATTGTGCCTCATTGATTTGGTGAACTTTTATGATGGAGTTACAGCTTTGGTGTATAAGGGAAAAGCAACTGACGTCATCTACCTGCACTTGTGCAAAGGATTGGACACTGTCCTGCATGACATACTGGTCACTAAACTGGAGAAACGTGGATTTGATGGACAGAGCATTTCCTGGATAAGAAGTTGGCTGGATGGTCTCATTCATAGAGTTGCAGTCAACAGCTTCATGTCCAAATGGAGATCAGTGATGAGTGGTGTTACCCAGGGATCAGTAATGGGACCGGTATCGTTTAGCATCTTTGTTGGCGACAGAGATGGTGGGATCAAGTGTACCCTCAGCAAGTTTGCAGATGACACCAAGCCGTGTGGTGTGGTTGACACTCTGGGGGAAGGGATGCCATCCAGAAGGACCTGGAC
>NW_010206581.1:0-764 GCF_000695765.1 Mesitornis unicolor
TAATCTTCCTCTCTATTACTAAATACTCTCCTTGCTTCATCTGATAATATTTCCAAATTCCTGCCTTCCATGAGGCGCAGCTTTTGAAGCTTGCGCCTAATGTCCCCTGTAGACTGACCCAAAAACAAGGAAAGGAACTGTTGTATTCCTACCTCTGACCCAGGATCCAGCGGTGTGCTGCGGTGCTTACATCCCTCAGTCGATCCAGGAATTCAGATGGTGACTCGGAGGGGCCTTGTTTCATTGCATATAAAGCTGGCCAATTTATGGTTTTGGGAATGGCTCTCTCCATTCCTTTTGAGATCCATTCCTGAAAGGCTTGCAATCTTTCCTTATGTGCAGTTCTATTTGGCTCCCACTTTGGGTCTTGGAGTGGAAAATATTCCTTGACATCTCCCCCCATGGTTTTATAAAAATCGTCTGCCAGGTCCCCGGCTACCTTTAAAATTAACTGCTTTTCCGTTTCTGTCATGCAATCCAACAGTAATTGTATATCATGCCAATCAGGATTATGTTGTTTAACAATAAATTGAAAATGTTTGCTCCCACTTACTGGGTCACTCCGGTAATCTCAGGCTACCCTTTTCCATACTTCTAAGTCTGCGGTGGAGAAAGGGACTTTAATTAACATTGTCCCACTATCAGCTCCCACTGCTTCTCGGAGAGGTGCCTGCAGAACTGTTTGTGCAGACTTCTTCCTGGTGTGGGAGGATATAGGGCTGTCCGGGAGAACAGAGGTTCTGTCCGAGTCCTCATCCTGTTCC
>NW_010206582.1:0-271 GCF_000695765.1 Mesitornis unicolor
TGAGAATGTCAGGTTCTAATCAACACCAGAGGAGGACAATTTCTGTAATTATTTATAGATCAAATATAACAGCTTTACTCCATACATGCACTGAATTGCAGAGATGAAGTAACAAAGATTATATTGAAATATAAACACAAGGATGGCCTCTAAATAAAATTACACGAACTGATTCTTTTCTCTTTTGAGACTTGCATAAGTGTAAATTCATAGTGCTAATCCCTGATTTATGTCGATGTACAGAAGGGAAGGATCAGCTCTCAGGAGCACT
>NW_010206582.1:392-777 GCF_000695765.1 Mesitornis unicolor
GGAGACATTACTTCTTAAAATACCTCTATCTGTTTATGAAAAGAAGACACTTCATTCATCCTGCAGCTTTTACTGTTTCACTTGATTGTGGGTGCGGGTTCGTGTCGGTGCAGCTGTAGCAGCTCACCTGCCACTGGCTCAGGAAGCTTTCACATGGGGATGGCATTCGGAAATGCCTTTTATCAACTTGAAATTAATGTTTGAAACAATACGTGCTGATAGAAAAGAAAATATTGGCAGCAAGCCTCCAATTTTACTGCTTAAGAGAGTGGAAATAAGGAGAAATTGAGGCTGCGTAGGAACTTACAGTGGGAAAGCCCCATCCCTACGTATTTGGCATTTCCAGGGACAAAACTGTGCATCAGGGGAGCTGAACAGTCCCAGG
>NW_010206583.1:0-603 GCF_000695765.1 Mesitornis unicolor
ATGCTGCGTGCATAGGTGTAGATGCACTTCAGTCAAGATAAAGGCCCTGCCACCTTTTCAGAGGTACAAGTTGTAATTTCTACCAGGATATTATGAGGGACTTCCATGGTTACTAACCCATCAGTAACCCTTGCATCTTCATCACTATATGGAACTCCATCCCCTACCTCCACTGGGACAGCAGTCCAAAGAGTCTCACTAGCGCACCATCCCACACGTCGGTGCTCCACCCAAAATCTCATCGCTAGCAAGTTCCGTTATATCCCCTTCCCCCGCTCCCCGCTTCAAATCTAGTATAAAGCCCTGTCTATGATCCCTGCTAACTCTTGCCCCAGGAACCTTTTCCCCCTTTCAGATAGACTTACCCCATCTCTTGACACCAAAGCTGGTGAAGTGTAAATTGATCCATGATTGAAAAACCCAAAGTCCTGCCTGTGGCACCAGTCTCTGAGCCAGGCATTGATCTGCTGGCTCTTTCTGTTTATTGCCTCAGATCTCCCTGCAACTGGTGGGATAGAGGAGAACACTACTTGTGCTCCAGATCCCTTAACCAGTTGTCCCAAGCCCTTGAAATCCCTTTTCATTGCTCTCAAACTACTTCTT
>NW_010206584.1:0-20139 GCF_000695765.1 Mesitornis unicolor
CCGGCGCGCGCTGACGTGAGCGGCGTGACGCAGCAGCCCGCAGGGCGCACGGACAGCTCGCGCCGCCGCTGAGCCGGCTTTGGGGGTGGGGGGAAAGGTGCCGCCGTCCGGGTTTTAGATCCATTTACTCCAGAATTCCACCCCTAACTCTTTGGTTATCTGTCCTTATTTAATCCTCAGTTTCCTTGGTTAATGTTTAGCATTACGTAGCAGAAGCAAAGACTTGCCATTTTTTCTGCAGATGAGCACTTTTATTTGGTTGAGGGATGTGCAAATAGATGGATCGTGCACTAAACTAAAGCTGTTGGGTTTTGGTTTTTTTTTTGTTAAGGATGTATTAATTTGACTTATTAAAAGCCTTTTTTGCAAAGTATGAATTCTGGCTATTATTTGCCAGATGGCTTTAAGAAGTTGAATTTATCCAGGTATGAATTAGGTAGGTTATGCTTTAGCTCCTTAGCATGGTCAGTTTACGATCTGGTACCAAGTTTGTCCAGACAAGCTGTAATCGGTATTACTCAGCATATTAATTAATTAATGTTCTGAGCAAGGACAGAAAGGAAAGGCTGCAAAATGAAGCACTCATTTAGAGGGCCCAGTTTCAGGACCCTAATACCATCTACTAGATGCTTGGTATTAGAAGTTTCCCCTATCTACACACTAATATATGCCTGGCTACCAGAGTCCCTCAGTTCCCTCTAAAAGCATTTGGTAACTGACTGCTCCAACAACAGAGATTAGGGAGACAGCTGAAACACCAGTGGTCTGATCAGGGATGACAATTTTTTGTGTTTTCCTTCCTGCTACCAACGTTCTATGAAAGTTTTTACTGGGTGTAATCTGTTTATCCTTGTAATGTGTGAAGCCACAGTGGGCAACTTACCAAGATCATTCCCTAACTACCACCATCAAGAATTTTCAAAGATCAGAATATTCTGCCGTGCAATATGAAGAGCAACTAAAATGTTTTACATTTGAGTTGGCATCTAAACATAAACAAACAAACAAAAAGCATACAGAGCAAATCCTAGCCTATAAAGGCAGGCCTAAACTATTTAGACATGTTTTCAGAGCCTACAGAATTCTTTGGAGGATAGAATCATTTAGCTATAAAAATGTTAATACTTGGTTTAAAATGAATAAAGAGCTTGCTATTCTCTCTTATGAAGTTTGCTAAGTGTAGTCACAAGAACAAATACCATATATTTTGTTAAACCAAGTGAAAGTTGCATATGCTGAAATGTTATCTGCTATCAGTGTTGTATATTTACTGCTTTTCTCTTGTTTAAAAGAGCATGACATTGTCAGAGTCAATACTAACCAAAGAGTCAAACACACATGGATGGAACATATCAGTGAAACTTTAATTTCTTGTTTCTAAAATAATTTTTAGAACATGTGATGATAGGTTTTTAAAATAATTGAAGGTATACTGAGGGTGTTAAAACTGGAAAAGTCAGTAACCATTTTAATATATTTATTCTCATTTCTTACATACCTGTTCAGTTACAGAATTGCCAGTATTAGGAAGCTTATAGGAATTGGCCAGTGATCCCAAACGCAGCATGCTTGCTTCAAATGATCTCTCTATGCCCTGTAGCTCAAAGGTGTATGAGGAAGCTGCACTGTTGAATCTTACTAAATTCTAATGGAAAAAATACTCCCTTAAAAATCTTTGCTACATTATTAAATGATCCAAAAATATTATAGGTGGGGCTAGCACAACTGCCAGCTGTCATGATTGCCAGATACCTCCTATTATAAGACTGCATTTTCAGTTGCTTAAAAACTTTGCCAAACTTAAAGTGTTTGGCTGAAAATTTCCCTCACCAGGTGTGTGCCTGAGGGATAACTTATTTGAAAATCTGCAGCCAAACAACTTAGACCTTTCCAAGAACGCGCCTATCGAAGCATCAACTGTTTGGTCCATGCTGCCAAATTACAGAAACCTTTTCTTTGAGAAGCTCCTGCATCTGCACGTTTGGAGCAGAGATTATGACAGGAGGTAGCCCATTAAGGAAGTGGATTTTGCCGCTTCATTCTAGCCAGACTATAAACATTTGAAAACTTGCGATCACATACACTTGCTAGGGATGTGCCGAAGTTGAATAGGAAAAATTCCCAGAGATCCCACCTTTGCTAAAACATGCGGCTTCCTCTCGCAGCAGTCCAGGTTGACAAGATGGGCACATAAACCCACCACACGCTCTACACCAGAACGATGTCATTCAGCCCTGTAATGGCTGAACTAGGCTCAACCAGCAGCACCGATCTGGGTGCCACAAAATGAGCATCTGTGGCTCTTAATATTCCTCCTGCTTGCAGCCAGACAGCCAAGTGCAAGTTTTTTGCTTTCATCATGGAAGAACTAAAGATATTACACCACCACAGAAGAAAAAGAAGAGAGAAGGACATCAGTAAACTTGGAGAGCCCAGCAGAGCAAGGGAGGCAGGTTGGGTACAGAAAGTGGGAGTAGACTCTCAGTCTGAGCAGGGAAGCTACAAGTATTTGCAAAAAGAAACTGGGCATCTTGGCTGGAGAAGCAAATGAGAGCAGGTGGAAAAGAGACAGTGTTGAGAATCCAGGACACTGTCGAGATAAAAGAGGGAATCACCAACTACTCTATGTTTCTTTATGGAGGTGCTTTAAATAGAGAATTATCTTCTTACTGCCATCAGTTGGCTCAAGGAGCAGGGTGCTGTGGGATGGCCCAGAATATCCCACTCCTGCTGATGACTCACTGGGATGTTAGTAGACTGCTACAAGATAAAATGTCTGTTCATGCAATTTGCTTCTAACCTCTCCCCCCAGCTTGCAGAAAATGACACGCACAAGCATGTGCATTCACACACACATACACATGCATACACATGTTAAAACTGTATTGAAACAAGAGTTAATCTTGCTCAAACACGACTAAAGGATATAGAATCAAACAGCAAAAATAGGAATAAAATCTACTGTGCAGCAGCATTTCTTGTATATACAGTTCTCACTCACAGGCCTGTATTCCATCTTTTCTGCTGGGTCCCCGCTTCACTAAATGTATGGAACAGAACAATGCCAGTATCAGCAGCTACTCTATTTGGTATTCTCCTTGCTGAACAAGGCACAGCCCCATGTCTTATTTACTGGATGCTTCTCAAACTACCCGCTGGAGCCTGAATGACGAGGTTTTCCTATGGCACTTCTTACCACTGTGGTCTTTGAATGCTCCTCAGAAATCCACTAATTTATCTTCACGGAAATCCCGTGAGCTGAAGGAGAGACACTACCCACATTTTAAAAAGCAAGAATCTGGCGCAAGTATCCCGTCCATTCTGGGTGCCCAAAGTGAGACATGAACAACCTGGCTTTTCAAGTTATTCGGCTTTATAAAGTACCGCATATATTGGCATTATACATTGAAAGCACCTTTCCCCTAGATTTCACTGGCAGTGGCAAACACTTGCCGTAATTCACAACCGAATGAGAATATGAGGAACCAAAATTAACAGACTTATAATTTGAGTGCGTTAAAAACCAGAAGTAAGAGACCCGCCAATTTTACTTACCCAAAAGTCAAATTTCTGCCAAATACACACACTTCCTTCTTTACAAGGCGAAGTTTTAAAGCAAGTAATACCATGTGCTAGGGGATTATGTAACGTTTCCCACTATCCCAGTTTAATAAAATGTGTTTTTGTAGCAGCAGAGCATCAGAACACAGTATAAAATAAACTCAGTTAAAACCCCCTATTTTCTATCACTTAATATCTTCGTTTTAAGTAAATACTAAGATCTGGGGGAGGTTTGACTTGTAGGTTTTGAACTGTGGGGTTGGCAATAGCAGTAATGCCATAGGGGGAGGTGTAATGGTTTCTGAGCCTTCTCTTTTTTATGGTCGAGTGGAACACAGCACGAGTGGGTTGTGATTCACAGTTGCTGTAACTGATGACTGCTCAGTGTTCCACACGGACTGACTCAGGTGTTCTGAACCAAAGGCAAGTGCTCACACCACCAAGTGACAGTCAGAAATACTTGCCAGCCCAAAGCACCTTCAACTTCCCCAGTCATCTCTCCCAAAAGGAAGACTGATTGACTGCAGAGAAGGCGTATTTCTTTTACACTGCCAGAGGTGGGAGGAAACGTGGTCAGGGCAGCAGGGGCAAGGCCACAGTGCTCTTACTGGAAAGCCTGTCAAGATCAGTTTATTGTCATTTTGGACACCTACTGTTCTAGTAGCACTTTGTTCAATTTGTTCTGCATCTTCTGAATTTTCATCCTAGTTTCTTGAGTATTTTAAGTGTTTCGAAGAGTGCCTAGAGCTGAAAATCACTACTCAAAGAAACCTGGATTAACATGAATGCCAACGTTAACTTTTCCAGGCATCTTTGAGACACTCCAGTTGCAGTACTGCTTTAACCTAGCTATGGAAGCAAAACTCCAAGTGAGATAAATCTGAAAATCACGGGAAACATGAGTTGTGAAGTTAAATGTGAGGGTGTTTGAAAAGAAAATTGTTTTTCAAGGTGAATGATTTAGTAAGAACTCACTGCAAAGAAACCTCACCTTAAATACCTTTTTGGGAGTGATAGGAAACCTTGAGAACCAAAAGGCAGACTGAGTCTTTGGCAGAATAAGCTTGTGCATCATAGCATAATGATGCAAACAGCAAAGACCTTGAACTAATGCGTGGTCAGATGACAGCTTCCAACAGGAGACGCGAATGCTTTAGTGAAGCAGCAAACAGGTGCCTGAAGATACGCTCGACACAAATTACTCTCAAACTATGGTGATAATGGGCAGAATGTTGATAACACAGTTTCCAGTACAGGGACCTTAAGAGTACTCTTCTTAATGGAATAGTGGTGACTGTTTGGGGTGAAGTGTTCTTAGTGCAGTGCTATAATCTGAAACCAAGCTTGCTCAGGGTAAGCTTGACTAGGGCTAAAAAAATTATTCCAGGAGAGAAACAGTCCAAACCGAATTTGTAAAGGACTCAGGTATAATTTTGAAGACACTCTTCTGATGTGGAGAAATAAAACTTCACGTTCTTCCCTACAAAATATTTTTTTCATTCTGTCCTCATCTGAGGACTCCAATACAAGTTCTCCAGAAATGCACTGATAAAAAACTATGTTAAAATCACATTCTGGAATCCTAGCAAGTCATAGGTCAGAGCAGCTGATGTACATGGAAGAAATGTCTCAAACCAACTCTAATTGTTGGCTAGAGGATGAACATTTTCAATAAAAAAACCCAAACAACCTGAATATGAAAGCAGCTCTTTCATTTTCTTACAGAATGTTAGGTTATTTCTGATAAAACTTTTCATTTTTAAAAATCTGTTTCTTTGGAAAAGGTACTACTCACCTTCCTGCAGTCTCTAACTAGGGAAAAATGAATTTGATCTAATGAAAAGTTATCTAATGAAAAAAGCAGGAAAACTGAGAGTTAACATTGCTATGTTTATAATGTACACTGTTCAATTTTGAAAGGTAAAAAGGCGAGTGAAAAAAAAGTGCATAGGAGATAAGAAAGTACGGGAGCTTCCTTCTTAATGTGATTCCCAACCACTCAAGTGTGTTTAAAGTCATATTGTTCTTATCTGAACCATCTAAGAGCTGTACTCACATCTTCTGCAGCAAGACATACACTCCTGGGAAGTAAGGCTGACACTTAAGTAGAAAAATAGTGGAAGTAGCAGCAAAAAACCCCCAAACAGTCCTCTGTTCAATGAACTAAAAAAGTCAGAATCAACCAACCAGAAATTTAAATTGATCTAGTTAAGTGTTAACTTATTTCCTAGTTTCTGTTTCTTGTTTTCACGACATTCATTGTTATTGAAACATGGCTTTTTGTTTATGAATTTACTTCTAGCATAGGACTGCTTCACAAACACTGTTTATGCATTTTGTCATATGTCATTAGTTTTTCTCCACAGAACTATGCATGCTGACACTAAAAGATACCTTCCACGTTTTTTGTCTAAATAGATTAATTTAAAAATTATTTTTAAATAAAATAAATAATGAGAAATGGGGCGGAGTAATGAAATAAACATTAATTTAATTGCATTTTTAAAGTTATTCTGACAGTTGAAAAAGTGGCCAAGCACATTCTGCCTGCTTGTTTTTATACAGATACATCTGTCAGAAATTCATGCACAAGCTTGTATGGTAGTCCTAGTATTTTGTGTGTTGTAAAATAAATCTGTATTGGTCTGCTCCCAATCTAAATACACTTGTGACTAAAGCTCTCACATGCAGATACAAATCTAGAAAATCAAAATCTGTTTCCAGGAGCTGTAACTTACTAAATTTATATACAGAACCTAACAGATGATGAAAAAAATACATCAAATATTTCTTTACCTCTACCATAATACACTTCTACCATTAGAACTTATTTTATTGAATGATTCATGCCTTATTGACTTTCCTAGATTTGCTTTATATTTCCACCTTGCTATGTTAAGATGTATTATCTTTAATCCAAAAACTGCCATCCTACCTAAACCTACTTAGAATTTTCTATGACGAAATCTCATTGAATGAAGATCAGTGAAAATTATGGATCCTTCACGGTGCAGTCTGAGGGAACATACCCAAAAATGTCCTGCCCACCTTTAAACTTTATAACATCAGGATTTAAAGCTACAAAATATGAGGGATTTTTTTTTTCTTCACTGAGCAAAAATAATAGAAGACACACTGATTTGTGTTCAGCTTGCACCTTGTAGCAGAAAGCCACATGGCTTTCAGATATTCATGTATTATTTGTCCTATGGGCAGAACCTCTGAAAGGGTGTGCTGTCTGTGCAGAAAGATGCTAACAGGGATTCAAATCTCATAGTGGAAGGGAGCTTAAAACAGGACAAAACTCATCTGGAACTTGACTGCTTTTTAAGAAAGTCTCCTGTTTAGAGCCACCACAGATGTTTTGCCTGAATCTGTCTGCACATGCAATTAGCAGAAAACGAACAGAAAATTGCAATTATTTCAGAAAGACCAGGGCAATTATTTTAAAAAGTAACTTGAAGCTTTTATATCCGGTACTTTCTGCTCACTTAAGATACAACACCACTCCCCATTTAAAACCTGAAAGAATTTTTTTCCCCTCATCCCTTAAAGGAAACTGGAGAATACTGTGCAGTGTCAAGCTATCAGAATTACTGAACATTTATATTGCCATAGAGTACAAGGTCTATAACTCTGGGCCTAACTATGTTGAGTGCTGAGCAAAGACAGACTTTGATTCTCAAACCTTTAGGGCAATGGCCCTTTTTACAAAATAAATAAAAAAAAAACTTACATATTTGTAATATACAATCTCAATTTTTAGTTGAAGAAATAACATTTTAAGGGTTTTCCTCTGCAGTTCAAAGTAGTTAACAGCAGCTACAAACAGTTAAGTATTATTTTAAAAAAACACACTAACTTAAGTACCTTATTGACTTAATTAAACATTTTCCTTTTATAAAATACAGAGAATAGATTACTCTGGAATTCGCTTCCCCAAATTCTGACTGAGTCAGTGCATGATTGTTTTTGAAGGGTAAACCTCAATATGCCTTTTCTGCAATAAAAATGTTTAAAAGATAGAATTCTTTAAAAGTCTATTTTCTTATACTGGTAGCTGGAAAAAGTTTAAAAAAAGAGAACAAGATACTTCGGTTTGGTGCTTGTATTCTGTATTCTTACACTCACCATATTGAGTTCAGAATTTTTTAAATAGAAAAGATTTTAAAAATCCACATATGTGAGGTTTGTTTACAAAAAAGACTCCAGTTATTCCTCGGTTATTCTTTATACATGTAGAGGGGAGGCAAGTTCATATTACTTTGAAACGATAGCTTTTGTTCTTGAGATATATTTTAGAGGCAGAAAAATACTAGTTACTGCAGCACTGTGAGTTCTTGATATATTGAACAGTAGAGGAAATAGTCTCAGAAACTATGTAAACTGCTTCCAGCCTGAACTTAGCAGGCTGCTTTTTTTGCCAGTATTTCAAAACATGTTTAGCTGAATAAGCATATTTTCAACATTACAACAGGGTGTAATCACTTTTTCATCTGATCTGTTCTTCGTGTACGCTTTATTACGAAAAGGTGGAAAGTTACATATGGCGAAAAAACAGGCATAAATTTAAAATAAAAAGGACTCTAAAGCATTTTCCATTCCCCCTCCCCAGCACCCTCCCCAGTAAAATGCATGAAAAAAACCTGATGTAAATGATGAGTGCATGACTCACGTGGGAGTTTCACATAGCTTCCTCTTCTACCGTCAGCCTCACAGGGATTCTCTATCTCACTGGTACTGGCTACCGCATGGTGTATGGATGTTGTTTAAGATGTTTTCTTTCACCTGAAGTGAGCTAAATGGCTTAAGCAGCACTTTAGAAATCACTCCTTTCCCTCTGCCGCACCACGCCAGCACCAAGGAGCGGGGGTGTGAAAGCTCAGGCTTCCTAGCAGAGAGGAGAGAGAGGTGCTGGCACCGAGCTCTCTGTGAGGAGGCCTCCTGCCAAAACAGTCCTAACACTCAGCCAGAAGTAGCTAACCTTAGAGGACACCGCATGGACCATTTATCTGCCAGGGCTCAGAAGAATCTTGAAGGTTGCAAAGGGGCTAGAAAGCAAGTGTATGTCAGTATATAACTGTCACAGGACTACAGGCCCAATTCTCCTCTCCAGTCAAAGGCCTTGCTCCTTGGGGCTTGAAAGGACTCGGGCTTTCACACAATGAAGCACTTGTTCAGCTGCAAAGCAAAAGGCTACTAAAATGACAAACCAGAACCCATGTCTGTATGAAACAGACAACAGAAAACAGCTTCCCTACTCTTCTCTTCCCAAACTTCAGAGGAGATCCCTTGCTTGGCTGGTGTAAACACCTGGAACTCATCCAGAATAAAGTTGTTTCACGTCAGCCTGGGACCTGGGCTGTGCATGGACAAGGTTGGAATGAAATATCACCATGAGAGCAGGTTTGATGTTACTTTGCTGGAGAAAGATACTGTCTGAGCTCGAAATGTCACTCAGTTTAGTCATCTGGTGCAGAACAGCAGAGCACGTGGCTCAGGAATGCGAGCTCATACTTGTTTCTAAGTCATTGATGACTATTTGAACACTTATACAGACTTTGTGCAAAAGAAAGGGAACTGTGTAATGAAACAAAGGGCTGTGGACATCAATTGTGGGTTAAACATTTTCAGACTGTGTCTTTATTTATAAACAAAAACCTGCCAAAGGTAGTGGTCAAGGTATGACAGACAGGACTGCGAAGTGCAGTACCTTATTGAGCTTTTCAACTTCTGGTCTCTTTTTGAAAAAAATAGGTTTAGTTGACTTTAATGATCTGTTACCTGGTCTTCAGACTTTACAATTGATACTAACTAGAGTACTTCAGATCCCTTCGTAATTTTAGGGGACTGCTGCGGAGGGTATGCTTTGGAAAACTTACAGGATTAATATAGATACTAATAAAGAGAAATATAATACAGGGAAAGGCTGGGGGCAAGAACAACGGTGTGAGGATGTGTCACAGTTCAAGTTAAGTCGCAGGATGCACCAACAGCAGCAGGTGGGACTGCAACCCTGTCCCTGGCGAGTATGGGACAGAGGTGAAAAGAGGAAGGAAAAGCTGGATTGTAATTGTGCAGCAGGTCAAAGAAAATGATCCATCCTTTGCCACAGTAGAATTCATGTAAAAGCTGTTCACGCAGATACCAAGTTGCACAATCATAATTTGCTGTGGCTTTACCACCTCTGTGTAGGAACTGATGGGAAGGTGGGAGACCTATGTGTCCTAGGTCAGAGATTTAACTTCACAGGTGTAAGGCAAACTGAAAAATTTGCCTATATGCTACCAGTTATTATGTCTGTCAGATCAAGAATGTGGTTATCCAGTGCTACCTACCTGCATACTTCTTGAGTAATACCCACAGCTTTGCAGACAGCCAGTCATCTTGTTTTCTCAGAACACATTTAGTGCCAACAGACATCATAGGGTAGAGTAGCACAACTGCCTTTGCTCCGATGGAGCCATACCTGTCCAGTTGGGTTAACGTTTATACATAGATTCCACGTCCTGTATTCATTTGTTTGTGTTACTGCAGCTGTTTTGCATTCCTATTTTTTTTCATGCTCATGCTAGTAACTACCAGGGCCGACAACCTGATTAATGACGACAAGACTGAATTAGGGATGTGGCTAAGGGCAGTGTGATCATGCAGATTCAATCATTTCACACAAACAAAATGAGCAAAAAGGAGAGACTAAGAGGTAAACAAATGAAAATGCTGTCTTTTAAATAAGTTTGGTAGTTCAGCACCACAGTATGGAAATAAAGGAGTTTCTCTGACTTCAAGGTTCACTTTAAGTCCAGAGCTTTATGCTATGATTTAGTGTCATCTGTTGTTTCAGCCTTAAGGTACCCAAATATTGGCAAACATAAATAAAAATAAGGGAGGAGGCAGAGCTGAGCTAAAAAGCCATGCAGCTAATCAAAGAGTGCTCCCCCAAAATGGGATTTTCTTTGTAAAATCTAAGTCAAAACTAATGATGAGACCACAACATATGGCACTTTCAGCACAGTTGGGCAAATAATGTCCTTTTACGTTGATTGTGTGAGGTTACGTGCTAGCAATGTTGAGATTTGCAACCATCTCTACAACAATTGAGTTTGCCTGGGATGATCAGGCGCAACTAAAAATGCTTCATTTAAAAGAAAACTCATGCGACTCTTTATTTATTATTTAACTAATGGGAGGGGCTATTCGTCTATAAATGATCATCTATTATTTACAAAGGAAAATGCAGTACAGTGTTTTCCTCCATATATCAGACCATTTCCTTAACTTTAAAAGCTGAATATAACCATTTATAAATGGACAAAAAGAGCTTTTGAAAGATACTACAGTATTTTCCAAGTGACAGAATGTCTCTGAAAAATCGCATTATGCCTCGATTATCCCCTCTCCAAAATACAAGACAGTAAATAAATAACACTATTTCACACAAGGAGGTTACAATGTTGAACCTGCAAACACCTCCATCTTCTGCCTATAAATACACCACGTAGAAGATCTATGCTGAAGCTTTCTCCACCTCCTCATGACCATGGCAGCTCAGGAGGCCTTGCCTAAGAGTGTCTTCAGCTGGAAGAACTAGGCTATCAGTATAAAATGCTTTACCCTGATAATAATGTTACATGATGTCTGCTCTGGAAAAGTCTGATTTTCTCCCACACCACCTGGCTACTAATTAGGCTTTCCTCCCATCTCACTTTTTGGCCAGTTGAGACTCACTCTCTTTGCTTTCCAGTGCACCCAAAACTATGAAACTACTAACAATTTTTATGCTGGTCTTTCTGTTCAAATACTGTCACCCATTACCTTAACATGTGTTACGTCTTGTCTAGGTTACAGCTTCTCTACAGTGTCTATTTGCATAATTTTACAGCAGAAGAGCCCCTGCTGAGATGGCCCTAAACTCCACAAAACAGCTCTGCAAGTCTTAGGTTTCTTTAACTACTTTGGAGTCAGAACCAGGGGTGATGCCTTTACAGCGGAGCCATTTTAAGCTCATTTTCCACTTGTCCTTTGCTAAGCAGAACTCAGACATGCTGGAGGATGGTGACCTGCCTGCTCGATTCACACGGATTTTGCAGAGCAGCCTACTAGTGAAGTCATCAAATGTCCCCTCTGAAGAGGCTTAGCGGCTCTGAGTCCTCTCTGCCAACTACTAGTTGGAAGGCAGAAATTAGCCAAGATACAGAAGTTTCAAGGCACATCAGGAAGCTAAAAGCAGAGTATTTATAACTTTTCACTCAGGGGGTTGATTTACCAATTCTGAAGTGCCAAAGGCTGTTTTGTTGTGTGCATTGTTGATAAAATGACATACTAGAGCATCTTCTGCCTTTAGAAAGTTGCAAAGGCCAGTACACACCATCAACAGAGTCCAGCCCACTTCTACAGAGTTTACCTTTATAAATCTGTAAACATTTATAGTGTAAGCATTTCCAATACAGTCATTGGTGATTTTGCCTGAACCCAAATATATTATTATATGCAAAGGCAGTAGCCAGCAACTATTCAGAAGCTCTCAGAGAATGTGTTAGCAGTTAGTACGTGAATTCATTTTTCTGTTTTAAAATCCTTTCAAGAAACGAATAAACTGCGGCAACAATAGAACCTTTCACAATATTACTGAGACAAATGTTTGGACATCTGACATGCTAGAGTGAAGCGTGATAGCATCTATCATCAGCCGATGCTGTACAATTATACAGCGTTTCCCTGCAATCAGGAACTGCGTCAGATTAAAACGCTCTGCTGTAAAGGCAGGCAAAGGACTTTGTTGCAGAAACAGATTCACACAGTCCTCACAGTTTTCCCCTACCGACACCAGGAATGCACATTTAACAGGAATTTCAGGTGTGTAACTGGGGGGCACTAGGCAACTGGCCCTCACTGACTATCAGTGGGAGTTATGCCTGTGCAATCATCTTTCAGATACTTAAAACCACACTGTATTTAACTACAGGTCATTTGTGGCATAACCAAATTTACGAATATGAGTCTCCGCAAGTGAGACATGCAATGCTGACAGAAATGCTGATACAGACTAACATAAACCCGTATCTTCCTAATATGCAGAATGAAACCCATTTTAAGAACCATTAGGCATTCGGCATTTTCACTGAGCACTACTTTAGTCTCTGCATTTTAAAACTAGTGACTTTAGTTACCAGAAGTTTTGCTGTGCAAAGATCAGAGTGCTAGTAAGTGTTAAACTCCTTAAAAAGATTTTAAATGTTTCTTACATGATGGAGTGCTACAATTTTCCAAAGTCTTGATACCTCTAGACTTTTTTAAAGGCTAGAAGTCGTAATTTGCACTCAAGTGAGCGCCCCTTGAGGAATAAAACTCCCTGTTTCTATTCTGCCAAATGATCAGATTCTAAAACTGTGCTACTGATCTGAGACTGCAACTACTATAATTCTTTATTTAGGTACCTTCCTTATTTAGGTAGTAAAACATATTTGCGGTAGATGTTGATTTTTCTGTTAGATTTCTGTCTAAGGTAACAGAAAATTTTGCATGTTAGAGAACGTCATGAAAGAGCTGGATTAATGATAAAAATACATGAAAAGCAGTTTATCCAGTTAGTCTCACCATACTGCTAGACATGATACTACACAATAAATCCACAGCATGCATATAACACCAGTATGTATACCTGCAAGCTTATATCATTTATACATACAAAATCATGTTTGGCAGAAAAGAGCTACCTACATTTGGTTCTGGGTTTTTATGTTCATTATTGCTTTGTTAGGAAGTACACTTTTTTAGGCATAGCATTATAAAATGCCTTTGAGAGTAAACTGTATCTCTTGTGCAATTTAAAATTTTCTAGCAATGCAAGCATACACAGAAAGAAAATGGCTGTAGAATTAGACTCACCATCATTAAAGTAATTAAAATGCAGTATTAATCTTTAATGGTAATTATTCTTTTAATAGCCCCTCCAAATTACAAGAAGTTGATAGCTAGAGCTTTCCCTCCAGCAAGAGCACTCTAACCCCACCAAGGGAAAAAAAGCAAGGCGTGCCAGAAGGAGCCCCAACCAAGCATTGCATCTTCCCTTTCACAGGCACCCAAAATTTACACAAAGTGGTCAGAACTGGCTGTATTCCAGGCCAACATTCCTTGTAAAGTGAAAATCCTTTGGTTATGTCAAACAAAATCCCAGAGGTACTATATACAATACCTAACTCAGTTTCATGTCTGGCAAATACAAGTCTGCTGAATGCAACAAGTGCAAATCCCTCTTTTTCTAAGAAGAATAAATGAAATCTATATAGCTGGCAGTGCCCTCACTGACCTTTTTAGCGCACTTCTACACCACGTTGTTACTTCTCATTCTTGGTCTGTGCTTGCACCTTCTCGCAGGCCAGTTACAAGTACTTGAGGTGGTGACAACACGAAGGGCACGGAGGGATTAGGCTGATATAGACCCTGACACAAGGAAAGCACCCATTTTTCTCCTCTGCCTCACCAGTTTTCCACCCTGGGTTCTCCTCCAGGCCTTACCATTGCCTAAGCCTCTGGTACGCCATCTCATCCATTCCCCAGTGGCTGCCAGCTCTTGCACCACAATCTTGTCCTCATTCAGATCTGAGTGCCACAAAACAGTGCACTGGGACAGGCGGACCATCTTCACAATTAAAACGTGTTATATTTAACTTTTGTTTTTAAATTAAGTAGACAACACATTTCCTTATTACAGCAGGGTATTCGAGGTGAAATACTGCTCAGCAATAATATTAGCAAGAGAGGAATTTCTTACACAGGATAGGCTCGGGGCTTCTGTGCTCCCTTTCATTACCTCTGTCACAGCCAGGTAATTCAAGATGTCCTTTTTCAGATTTAACTGTTATTGTATACACTTTAGACTTGAACTTTTATCAAGATGAACAAACAAATGGAGGTCTCGCACATAGATGATCAAAGGAGGCTGTTCTCTACACCAGTTCCTCAAAGAACCCTTGCATTTAATTACTTCAGTCTAGTCATGAAATATCCTTAAACTTCTACTGTATGTATCAGAAATAAGAAAGGATGATCAAGCAGTGTCATGATTCTTGCTTTAATATAATTAATTGTATTTAAAGTAGTGCTGAGTTTCATAGCATACCCTATACACTTAGAGGCTGCATTTCATTATGCAAGTGGGCTACACAGACATGTACCAAACAGTAAAGTACTATGAAAAATTCTATACACGTTTAGGTTTTGCTAATAATTGAGATTAACACTTTTTAAAAATAAATCAGTTTTTGCCTTGTGTTCTTAAAAAACTTTAATTGCAAAAACTAAAATCAGTATCCACTTTCTTGAGCATTTCAATTCAAGAAGAGGAAGTATTGAGGAGTACTTCCTATTTTAATAGATCAATGAAAAAAATCTGAGATAAAATAATAACATGGGGGTAAGATGAAGAGTAAATCTATGCTTAGCTGTACAGTACATTTTTGTGCTGAGACCTACATGCACGGAAAGCATAACCAAAACTTTCCATAGTGAAAAATGGTCACAGTTAACACTAGAATCTTCATTAACTTCAGGCACGTTCCTTGCTTATTCAACATAATTTTCCCAGTATGAGTGAAGACGATTATTTTCAGTGTGTCCCGAAGCAGGGGAGGGTACACTAAAGTTAATCAGAGCAAGAGCTTTTTCTGATCTTTCAAAGATTTGACAAGAGGAGAATATGTCTCCTTTGCAGGGATCCAAGTTCTGTTTGTCAACTGAATTTGTCCTCTAAGTTTCCCACTGTGCCTTAGCTGTAGCAAGAGGTGAACGGAGAGGATGAGATTTCCTGACAATTCTTCTGTCTAAGAATTGACAGCTAAAATCCATCGGTAGCTCCTCTACCATCCACCACAGAGAAATTCTAGCAATGACCAACCTTAGCAAACTCCAGTTCCTGGTCATGACCCGTTACTGTTCAGTTTTGGACTTGAGTTTGGGAGGAAATGCAAAAGAAACAGACTACACAAAAGAGATCTTGGGATCAGTCAGCATCCATGTGAGCAAATTGCCACTGTGATATCCAGAGGGGCAGACAATGCCAGGCTGTCACAGCTCAACAGGGAAACTGGGGAGGGGTCGCATCCACAGCTGAGGAAGAAGGACGAGCTGTGGTGGGGCTGAGGGCCTCGCCTGAGACACAGCTACTGTGCCTGGAGAAAATGCAGCTCAGTAGGCTGCTGGCAGTATCAGGGCATGTAAATACTTGTCATGTTCACTGTCTTTTCTTAATGTCTATAAATCGCATAATGACACAATGAGGAAAATAGCCATTTGTTCTGATGGTAAAATATCAAAAGGATCCTACCTCTTCAAAGCACGGGGAGGCATATTTCTGGAGTCTGAACACAGCCATCAATCCCATTTCAGAGCTAATAGGAGAAAAAAAGAAGACAAAGTGAAAGATTCTCAGATATAAAAACAGTGTCAAAAAAAATAAAGGAGAACAAGTAGAAGAAAACCAAGAACCAGATAAAATAAATTCCTATCTCCTCTTCTTTTTCCACCTTAAAATAAAGCAGCTCTCAAAGGCTGGTTTATTCAGATGTTTTTATTTTTCTCCCTGGAAAACTGAAAGCTTACAGCATCCTTAACTATGGGAACTTTGCAAATGTCCTCACACTGTACACGCCTAATGAAAAGATTTATCTTGATCCAAAATTACTGTGATGTTGGTAGTCTCCTCGCTCCTTTTCTGTGGCACAGAAATGTCAATAAGCGGTTTCTGTCTTTTCCCTCTCCTATTCACAACCAACTCCATTAAGAAAGAAAGAAAGAAAGAAAGAAAGAAAGAAAGAAAGAAAGAAAGAAAGAAAGAAAGAAAGAAAGAAAGAAAGAAAGAAAGAAAGAAAGAATCTCTCTACTGGTCAGGGCCGGAACCCTCAAAGAACCCAGGATACCCAACAGCAGCCAAACTGCGCCTTCAACTTTTGCTTTCACTTAGGAGTCATCCAAGGGATTTCTGAGCTGATGGAGCCCACCTGAATAAAAGCATGAACTCATGTAACAGCTGCGTTTCCTACATTAGCGTTTGTACAAATAAAGTTATTTTCCACGCTAGGCCAGAAAGCAGTGTGTATTTTTTATATATATACATCTCTATTCTACAGTGAGTGAACCAATACAGGACATAAAACTATTCAGTCTGTGTGTGTCTCACCTCCTTAAAATTCCAGAAACAATGAAAGAGCACACATGTATGTATAAACACAGGCGTGAATGCGAATTAAAAGAATAATGCCAAGAAATTATTAATTTGGTAAATCTGATGCACTGTGAAAGATTTACTGAGTCTTAAGAATAAAATAACTGCCAAAAAGAAAGCTACTCTGAAAATGTATACGGTACTAATACACTCAACAGGATTTGAGAGAAAAATTTAAGAGAATTTTTTCTTAATCTAAGATCAGATTATATTGACATGTTTGTAATGTAGTCTAGATGTTTTGTTGATCTCTGTTTTCAGAGCTAGCTACAAGGAGCTTCCCACGTGCTCAGTTGCATCCATGATTATGAAAATATTTTAAACCACAGAAAGGATATATGACTCTGCAGACCTGCTTTCTGGCTTATCAGATTACCTTTTGATTACACTGCATGCTTTACAGATAGGTCACTACTTGCATGCATCCAGAAGTTAATGCTAAATGAAATAATTAGTGAATGAAAGAACTGTTTTGTCACATGCAAAGTGCCTTATGCCTTGCAAATTGCTGGGAAGAAAAGGTAAGTGTTGTAACAAACAAACAAAGAAAAATCACTGTTACAATATTATTCAAAACAGCTACTAACAAAGGTTATCTATGTATCTGATAGAGTCACAACTGAGATGCTTGTAAGCATGAAGCATACAAGCAGGTTAGAAAAACTGTTTAGTCAGGATAAAGGGCTGCAGATAAAAACTTTAGAATTGCATTTCCTTGTTCCTTTGTCCATACCCATCCATACCTTGGCAGTGACTGGAGTTGATGGGATTCAGTCTTCGCTTTCACTGTGTGGATAGTAGTTACCCACATCACTGCATTAAACGTTTATTTGCCCATTTTGAAGCTAAGATTCAAATTTTATTTCAGAGCATGACTAAATTTGCAGCTAGCTTATTATTGCTCCTCTGCTAAATATTAAAGCCACGAAGCAGTATGTATCTAGTTGCTGAAAACATTCTTAATAAATCAATCATGTTTGTGCTTTAAAAATTAATTTCTGTGTGTGGTAAAATATTTTGCCTATTAAATAGTCCAAATTGACTGAAATATCTATTTACTAAAGCAGTCTTGTGAAAGAATGGATTTTTGAGTTAAAAATAATTTTTTTTAAAAAACTATGAAGTGTTCTTCCCAGATGAATTTCCAACTACTGACAATTTCCTGCTGTTTGCACCAGATTAGTACTTGTGTAGGCTGAGAAAGGAGATTCATAAACACCTTTTTTTTTTCGCTGCTTATTAGCATTATTCTAACAGTGGAGTCGTTTTCAATGATTCATCTGTTAAACACTGTATCTTCCCATGAATGCATTACAGGATTTTAAAAATGTTTATTTTATGAGAAGCGTTTTTCTCAGTAAGGTTTAGTATTTGTAAACATTTGCGTTTAAAACATGCTTTTGCTATTTGCATGTGTCTTAGCCAATATGGCATTTTAAAATAACGTTCTCAGCTGTATTTCTAAAGGGTCAGATGCAACTTGGCATGGCTAAGACAATGAACTGATTATACCTAAGCATTTGTTTTGGGGTAATTGTTTGCAGCTAGTGCAGCTGAAGAGTTAAAGCCATGTGCTGAATTTAAATCTATAAACATGAAAGATAGTGCCAAGTTGGCAGCGAATCGTGCATTCAAAAGTAAACGGGGCTCCCTGGCTGCTTCAAATGGAGGGATCAATACGAGGTTTAGCTGCTGCCTCTCTAGGTTACAGATGCAACCTTCCTTGCCTATGTCGCCTTTTACTCAAAACAGTCCATATTTTGCAGACAGGCTCTTTAAAACAGACCAAGAAAGGTCACAGATTGCATTTCAATGAGCATATTAAAAGGAGATCTGGCATATTTTATTACTTTGGTAAGAAAAGTCTCAGAACTTGAGATACAACTATAAAGACAAACTATTTTTGTAACCGAGTTTTAAATAAATCAAACTCAGGAAGGGTTTACTGGTTTCAGAGTCATGGGGCTACAGTAAGCTAGCCTGGAAATGAGATGTCAGCTCCTAACAAACCTGCAATCATATCCCCCACAATGTATTCAGACACACCATTTAAAATTCAAAATGCAGTTTGGAAGGAATCAAATTACACTGGATAAATCTATATTTCATTTTAAGAACTGCGAAAGGCCAAGCCTCTTCTAAAACTGAAGATGAAAAACAAAGCTAAGGAAATGCTTTCTTCGAGGAAGATATTCTTTGTTCTACATATTTTAAGCTTCGCATGCAAGTTGTCGAAAGAGCAGGTTATCGGTGGTATCTCAAGATTGTTTTCATTAGAGATCTTTAAATGTGACCATTAAAAGCTATATGAATGGCTTCTGGAGTCTTGAATTCTAAAACATGCCTATTCTTTGTCAGTCCATGCATAAATGAAGATCTCCACATAGCCTCTGCACGTAGCTAAGCAGGAAATATTTCAGGATGCGACCCAAATGTAGCTAAATAGAAACACGAAAAAATGAAAACCCAAACCCAAACCAGAAGGCAGATTAAGCTAATGCAATGTTTTCGACGAAAGGACAAATGTCATCTTTTATTCAGCTGGACTCTTTTTCATAGAAGAGAAAAAATAGCAGCAATACAGTGCACTGGTGAGCACTGCCCTCTCACTGCCTCCAGATGTACTGACATTTGATTTGCTGCTGATTAGTATGGGCAAAAGAAGAGGAGGAGGGGGGGAAGCTGGCATCAAGTCACGTCCTCCATCTTAGTCCCAGCTGGTACCAAGCTCCAAAGAAACAAAGCGACTTCAGACTGTGCTATCATATATTCATGACCAAGAAGAAATATAAAAACCAGCACGTTTGAATTCCTGACAACCATAGAAGAATAGTGCATTGGCATGTTGAATTTTTCCAGCCAGCCTTTGCTGACCTATAAACCTTTGTGACTGGAACAAATGCAAATAGAGCTGACTTGCCTCACAAACTACTGAAGGGTATTCAAACCGAGTTGTGTCTAACAGGCTAACAATAACCCACTGTCCCACCCATGCAAAACACACAGTCTGGGAAAAACAGCTTTAGAAAAGCACTTGACGGAGACATAAAATGCAGACCACGCCGGGGGAAAAAAAAAAAGCCATCTTTCTTCATACTTCTTCACCTAAAACGCCATAATAAAAAAGTAATTTGGAGTAAAATTATCTAACTGTTAAAACAAAGAGTGCACAATTTTCAAAACAAGCTGGGAATTAGCAGCTGAAAAAATCAAGGACTGCATTGTCTGAAGGCAGATCGGACTTCAGCCATCATGTTTCATGCCCTAAAAGCAAACCTACACTCAATAACAAAGTCTGAAAAATGGTCATGTGCTAACGAATTACATACTAGCATAAATTACACTTTGGGAAAGAG
>NW_010206584.1:20170-48536 GCF_000695765.1 Mesitornis unicolor
ATCCAGAGTAAAAGGTTTGCTTGACTACAAAAATGCCTGGATTTCATGTCTCTCTGAATGATCTTTATTCTTGCATTTTTACTTAGGGAAGGGATACATCTGAAGGTATTGACCTCTCCAGTTTTCATATGACCCCAAAAGTAGCTACAGAGGAGGAAGGTCAAACTCATATAGTAATTCAGCAAAATCCTTTTCCATCAGAGAAAGGAAATAAGGCACCACTGTAGGGCATTTATTCAGCGAAATAAATAATTTCTTTTTGAGAGGGAGTTAAAATAGGGAAGTGAATGACTTTTTTCTTGAATATCTGCATGCCCTCGCTCTCCTTTTATTTGACTCTGCGTAGGCCTGTGACTGAATGGGCCCAAGTAGCCATCCCTTGGTCTGCTTCCATCAAAGACCAATTAAAGCAGCCTCACTGCCTGTGCAGAAAGAAAGGGATGAACAAGAGCCAAGTAATATAGGGGAAGACATGGTGCTATCTCAGTGCTCCTGCTGTTTGTTAGGTAGAGTCATTAGTGATTAAGTCTGACCCTAGACATCATCCTGTGCTTGCACTGCTTGAACATTCATTAGGTGAGCCGTATCATTTTCATCTTAATGGTCTCAGATAAATTCAGGTATCTAATTTATCCCACCTAAATTCAGCTATCCAGGCATCTAATTTTCTGAAGCTGTGTTTGTAAGCAATGAAGAAAAAGGAACACCTTTTGGAAGCCTAGTCTGAGCAAACTCCTAATCTGGTACTTTAATTTAGTCCCCAAATCTAATCTGCCTAAAGCAGAAAGAATCCAGGCCAGAGCACTAGTCCTACGAGCAGCTGCCATTAGTCTTTTTTGCATTCAGCGAACTACTCACGTGCAAAATATTGATTGTGTGCAAGCTCTCAGATTCTGTGCATGGCAGATACATTCTTGAAACCTTTTCAACATCTGGCCTTTAAGGACAGAGTGTTAAGGAAAGTTGAGAAGATTTGTCTCAAGTTTCCATTAAAGCGTGTATGATATACAACCATTTCATAAACATTCCCCCTTGTTCATAAAAAATGTAGGGGCAACTAGCCCTCAGAACAGCTTAAAAGGGAGCGTAAAAAGAGAAGTTTGCATTTTCATTACCTAAAGGCAAAAGTTTAGGCATAACCCTTGGAAGAGGCTACTGAATTTGAATAGGAAGGGGAAGGCCCTTCTGGACCAAACTGCTATGTAAGCACACACTAGGAGGCTTAAAATGGAGTTCAGCCACATGTGGAATCACTTCAGAATAAACTATTTATGTGCAGTGACAGATGCAAACAAATGTCCAAAAAAATGACATATCCGTGAGGAATTCCCAGCGATGAACTAAAAATCCGCCATTATGCCGTGTTCTTTAAGAAAGGAATTATGTACCCTCAACTCAACTTGGGCCTGTAGCAGCCTACAGAGTATTTAGGCTGGAATTCATCCCACGAGTTGCAGCTGCCTATGTTAGGTGCAAAGCATGACTTGCTTTTTTTGTACAGCCAGCAGAACAAGGCAAAGGTGACAGGAGTTGTCTTCTGAGGTGACAGAAGGCCTTCTCTACCTCTAGAGTTATTACAAGAGGATCCTTGATGACCTCAAGAGACAAGACATTTAATGTCTAGAGGGTTAAGTTTTCTATCCTTAGTTTTCTGTTATAAAGCAACAATGCACCCCAAAAATAAATTAAATTCCACTATGCTGAAATTACAAATGATTAAACATAAGCAGGTGTTTCATTAAAACTCGCTGATATCCACCTCTTCATTGCACTTCTGCATAAATTTTGTATATTCCAATTTTATTTTTTTTAAAATACTTTTTCAATGGCATTAATATTGATTCTAATTTGTCTAGATTTGCAGTGTTTATAGTCATTGCATGGCTAAAGCATGTAGACAGGCAAATACTAGAATAGGAAAGACACTGATTATCTTACTTCAGTTTTTTTTAGATCAGTGTTTGCTAAAGGTGTTAGTGTTGCAGAACATGTGATGAAATTAAGAATTAAGAATGAAGCCAAATTGCCAATATTCTAGCTTCAAAAAAACTAGCAGATAGTTTTGCAGAATTATAAAGGTGTGTAAAAGGTCTCTTTTAGATTTAATGCAATACAGCAAATTTATTCTATTGATTAAAATAAGTTTACATTTAAAGTCTACATTAAAATGCACAGAATTAAATTTTATGGGCTTGTTTCAATGTGCAAAACAGTGGCTTTAAAAAAATCTTTTCATGTTAATGTGCAAGAACTTAAAGGGTCAGGTGGGTTTTAAAAAGCTTAACATAAACTGTAACATACAACATATTTTCCAAAACCCCTGCTACATTTAACAGCTCCATTAGTCAGTAATTACAACTAGAACTGCTAATTTGGTAGCTGCAAACAACACAGTTCTCTTCACTCTTTTTCCTGTCCTTGTTCTTCTTAAAAAGCACAGAAAATTCTTAGTGCTGGCAAAGAAAGATATGACACATCCATTTAGGCTTTCATGAATGGTGGTAAGAGAGACTTGTGCACCCACAGTGGATACTGAGAACACCCAGCCAGAGGAGTATAACTTTCATGACACTTCACACATGTCAATGTCTTACATAAAGCTCAAGAGAGTAAAAAAGAGAGTTTCATAGCATTTTTGGAAACAGCACATTTTTTCAGTGATCCCATTTTCAATTCTGCAAGAAGAATACCAGAGTAGGTGTTTCAGTCAATTTAACTTTGAATCCAGACTAAATGGCCTTTTCAGTCCAAGGGTTCTTCAAATACATTGCTTCATATCAGATGGTGAAATAATCAACAGCAGATATTAGATATAATATAAAAATGTATTAATCAGAATGCTTTGAATGCTATTAAAACCTCAGCAAGCTAAGAAGGTCACAGAAGAGAAAAAGCAAAAATACAGCACTTGCAGAAGGACGCTCATGAAGAAGGTGAGCTGATGTACCTGTAAGCTTAAGAACTAACTCAGAAAGCCTACCTTTTAGATCTGCTGTCCTGAAATTCTTGGCCAGTGGTTTTCCATTTCTAACAGGCTGTTGCCTTTTTTAATCACAAAAGCAACAAAGATTTTACACCCATAACTATCTGAAAATGGCACAGAGTTTGCTTCGGTCAGCTCAGAGCAGTGATCTATCTCCAAGGCTGAAACAGGGCACAGAATCATTAGACCAGCATTGATTGGTGCTTTCCTGAAAAGCACTTCATATTAGAAATGCTGAAGCACAGAGGCTTGAAAAAAGATCATTTCTGGAGAATGAAGAAGTTTGCTGTTGGCAAGACAAAGCGAGATTGGTTGGGACTAATACACCAAACAGTTAACGGAGAAAAAAACAAAACCACAAGCTTTTGGGCATGTAAGCTCTTTTCCTGGTTTCACAGCTACAACAATACTACCATTTCTTGGTTGAAGATGGCTGAATGGGCCTTAAGACCTTAATTCAGTTGCCAGCCTTGATTCAGATTGAGTGCATGATCCTTGAAAAACAAGATAACCGTCCCAAAGGTCTAAAATGGGGATGCTGCTGCTTCTATTTTCCCAGTCTGTAATGGTCTCTCAGTCCATAGACAGCCACACCACCCAAAATGGATCCTGACTATAGTTGACCCTACTGTTATACAGTTAGAGCTGAAATGATATTCCCATGTAACAAGATACACCAGTTAAACCCCCATTTGTCAGAGGATCAAAGTATGGACCTGTAGGGGTTGACCTACAAAGTCAGAGGCTGCCAGCCCTGATATGCCTGTACTTCTCTGGAGTAATGCATCCAGTTCTGGGGTCCCCAGTACAAGAAAGACATGGACCTGCTCAAGCAAGTCCGAGGAGGGACATGAAAATGATCAAAGGACTGGAACGCCTCTACCCTGAAGAAAGGCTGAGAGAGTTGGGGTTGAGCCTGCAGAAGAGAAGGCTCTGGGGAGACCTTATTGTGGCCTTTCAGTATATAAAGGGGGCTTATTTGAAAGACAGAGACACTTTTTTGCAGGGCCTGTAGTGACAGAGCAAAGGGCAACTGTTTTAAACTGAAAAAGGATAGATTTAGATGGGACATAAGGAAGAAATTTTTTATGGTAAGAGTGGTAAGACACTGGCACAGGTTGCCCAGAGAAGCTGTGGATGCCCCCTCCCTGGAAGTGTTCAAGGGGCCAGGGTGGTCAGGGCTTTGGGCAACCTGGTCTGGTGGGAGGTGTCCCTGCCCATGGCAGGGGGTTGGACTGGATGATCTTTAAGGTCCCTTTCATCCCAAACCATCTTATGGCTCAACAGTCTTTAAGCTCTTTTAGGTAATTGCAATCCGTATCAGTAAGGTGGAGAATGCTCGCTACTGCCAAGGCAGATTTCACTGAAATAGCAATAAGCTTCTCTATATTTTCCATAAAATAGCCAGGCTCAATTTAGCCCTTACTACGTATTTTCTTATCACTAGGTATTTGTACCTTAGTATAATCAGAATCTGGACAGATTATGTACAAACCTGCTTTTAAACCACCTACCTCCTCATCTCTGTCTTCGTATTATGTACTATCTTGCCTTTCTCACACCATTAAGGTAGTATATAACACATGGTAGGTATGCACTAATACTTCCTTATAGAATTTTCTGGGCTGCAGCTATAGAAAAGGATATCCTATAAGGGATACTTCCATAAGTATCCTTTCTTTACAAAAGAAGTTATCACTGCTAGACAATTTAAGTATGTCTGATTAGATAATGTGAGAAAATATCCCTGTTCTTGTGTTGCTGTGAGCTGGCAGATTTTCTCACACACCATTCAATTTTAGTTTAACTCATCATCGTTATTTGACAAAGAGCAAATCTTGCTCTCAACTGAGTATTTTGTTCCAGGATAAAATGTTCAAATAATACATTTCTGAAATCAGAAAGTAATATTCTGATATTTTCACTTACAACAAATAAGTTTTGAACTCTGCATCTAAATCTGTGCAGACAGGCTTGTTGAGACAAGGAGTAAAGAACAAAATAAACAAATAAACAAGAGAGGATTTTATCCAAACTCACTCCTAGAAATCACCCAGAATTTTGAGAGAATGCTTTCGATGGGGTTGTTAGCACTAATGTGGTTTGGTAAGTTCATTTCCATTTCCCAGTCTAAAAACTGAAGGCTATTGGCACAGATTCATCCTGGAGAGTGGTCACATTTGTATACATTTGGTATATCTATTGCAAAAATAGAGACAACTCATATTATCACTGTGTTTCTCAGGACATTATAAACAAAAACCTGATAGAGGTGACTGATAAATTTTAAAAGGATAGTAAGAGGAGGTATTCCTTCAGGAAAAGTGCCGCAAAAGGCTTTTGCTACAGGATTTGGGATGTGCAGGCGTTCTGAAGCAAGCAGTGTCAGTGAAGTTCTGTCAGATCAAGTCACACATGGTTATAGACATAAAACATGGATCTAGATATACAAAGTAGATGTTTATCAGGTGCAGCTGACTTAAAAGCAATAATTTCCCATGAATTTAAGCAATAAAATTTAGGAGGAGGGGAAATTAATGTTAACAGTCCTGATCAGAGCATCAAAATTTAAACATTTGATAGTGCTAACACGTTTTAGTAAGAAGCCTGGTTTGGACTTCTTTTTGTTTTGCTGCATTTGATGCAACTTCTATGGTTTGTGCTGTGTCATAGTCAGTATTTTATTTGAAGAAAAATTAAATTGGTCATTTTTTAGTTTATTAATTTCCAGGACATGCTATTCCCAGTTACATTTGCTAATATTTTTCTAAGAATATGTTTATTCTTCATAGTATTATGCATAATGTTTCCCTTGGGTTGTTTGCCCTTGTTTTTTAGGACAAAGGGGACAATATAATTCTTCAGAAAAATGAATTCCTGCATCTCCCCAGACAATTTTAGAGATAATTTTCTTATTTTCAACGCATCAGCATAGGCAGCAGCACAGAAATCCTATGCCATTTCAGTCAGGTCACAAAAGAACAAAAGGATCTTCCTCTTGACTATACTTTCTTCTGCTCCAAATATAACATAAGCATCCTTCATTCATCAACCCAAAGGTCGATTTTAGGAATGGTGCTGCAGTATAGACTTGTGAGTGCTGGACCCAGGATCCATGTAGGCCCCAGACATATTACAATAACATACCAAAATGTATTTTAATCACTAATATTACACTGATGCCACCACTGCTACAGTTCACTACTTGAATCACATGATGTTGGGAGAGAAGGTAGGAAAAATGGTTGACACCAAAAATACTGATGGATCTTGAGGAATAGCACATTGTCCTATTACAGTGCAGTCTGTTCAAGGTTTGCTGTTGCCTTTGAAGGAAGTAAGATCCACCATCTTAATTTCTGGTCTTTGCTGTAAATCAGGTTGTTGTCATGAATTATAGATCAGAGCTTTAGGAACTTACGAGTAAATGTTAAGAGATTTGCACAATTAGCATGAGACTCACATATGTGTGACTAGGGAGAGGAGTCTTTCTGATTATTCATTCTGTTAATTTAAGATGCTTTCTTGTGTTCAGATACTTTCTCTAATATTCCCATGAGTTCGTTCATGATTGAGGTAAAAGACTGTTCTCACTTATTTTTAGATACACAGTCAAAACCAGCGTAACGAGAACACTATCAGTAAGGCCACAAAATGGGAAGCAACGCGGGGTTACGTACCTAGCCATACAAAAGGGTTGCCTGGCCAAAACATTTGGAATGGATCATTAGGAAGTCTCCAAACACTAAATTGCACAGCCAAGCAATACAATCACATCAATTGTTCTGCACTGAGGCAGTCTGCAGCGTGCCTGTGAAGTGGGAGGCATTTCCCACGCCTGCTTTCGGCTGCGGTAAATCACCTAGGTTGTTCCACAACATTGTGAGCTTACAGTTTGTCACAGTGTACTGTAGATGTCATGACAGGAGAGGGGGGGAGGGAGCGTGCATTCGATATGCCTCATTTCCCTGACAGAGATGGCCATTAACAAAATACTGTAAATTAATCTCACGTTTAAGAGAAGCATTTTCATTTTTAGGCTGTTCACTCACAGATGATAATGCAGAATAAATTTAAGTTACTCTCTCTGAGATGGTGGCAGACCACGCTAGAATCAACAGAGTCAGGAGAAAAGAAAAAGAATTCACATATTGTCTCACACTGAATCCCAGAGCAAATACATGGAGTTACACCCTTATTTATCCCACGAATGAATTTATTTAGCTATTGCCATCACTGGGAAAAGCTAGCACAACAATACACTCATGCTCCAGACAATCTTCTTGATAGTTTTACATTCAGACTTGCAGATGTTCATACTCATTTATTCCAAAAAAATTAATCTACCTACATATTTCCTTTATTTGGGCAACTAAAGCAATGGTATGCTCTTGCTATAGATAATCTTCTGAATGGCTTTAGCTGCTGACGACTTCTACCTGCCTTTTAAATTAATATTTCTGCATACTGCACTAAGACCGTTTTTAAAAAGGCATTAGCTAAACTGGGGACTACAGGGATGATCAGAGATCTTCTACATTAAATATTCCAGTACTCTCAAAAACTACAGTAATCTCAAAAATCATTCTATGTTGATGTGAACATGACCTCTTCAAAAACTTTCTGTTCTACAAAGTAGTTTATCCATTCTTTCTTTGCTTATTTTTTGTGTGTAATATAATAGCAACACAGCATTGTCTTTTCTGAGGCCTTATTATTTCAAATTAACTATCCATTCTGCTTTTTGTGAGTTGATTTCATGCTATTACATTTCTGTTTTGTCATGTTTTCATTTCCAGCACAAATATAAAAAACGCATGGATATATGAGACAATTCAAAGTTGTGCTTCAGGAACATCAAAATGGGCTTTGGACCAGACTCTTCGTTTATATTTCTGAAATCACTGCATATAGATATCAGGTCCATGCATGCTGGTAGTTTTCCATATGTAGTCTCTCTTACTTATCTAGATGGCATATTAGATGCCCGGGCAACAATGGTTTAATAGTGAAAGCCTGCAGAAAGAAAAAATTAATTCTGTTCACTGTGAAAGTAAGATTGTTTACAAAAAATGACTACGATATTCTACTTTCATTCCTGCATAGTAGTATCCTTTGTGTTGGAATGCTTATGGTCTTGATCTGAGAGAAAGAAGAATTGTTACCTGTATCTTATATAAGAATAATACAGTAAGTGTGTCATGGGGAAAATATGATTTCACTATATTCTATTCTCCAGCTTTGGAGTCCTGAACACAAAAAGGGTATTGAAGTGCTGGAGCGGGTCCAGAGGAGGGCCACAAAGATGATCAAAGGGCTGGAGCACCTCCCCTACGAAGACAGGGTGAGAGAGTCGGGGTTGTTCAGCCTGGAGAAGAGAAGGCTCTGGGGGGACCTTATAGAGACCTTCCAATACCTGAAAGGTGCCTGTAAGAAATCTGGGGAAGGGCTGTTCACTAAGGCATGTAGCAATAGGATGAGGAGTAATGGTTTTGAACTAGAAAAGGGTAGATTTAGGCTGGATATTAGGAAAAAGTTCTTCAACATGAGGGTGGTAGATCACTGGAACAGGTTGCCCAGAGAGGTGGTGGAGGCCCCATCCCTGGAGATATTCAAGGTCAGGCTTGATGGGGCTCTGAGCAACCTGATCTGGTTACATCCTCCCTGCTTACTACTGGAGGGTTGGACCAGATGATCTTTAAAGATTCCTTCCAACTCAGCACATTCTATGATTCTAATGTTGAATTACAGGTTCAGTCTGAAGGCATTATAATAGTCCTATATTCCACATATATATAACTCATACTACTTGTGAACTTCATTCTTTTGTCTAAAACAGATGAGAAAAAGCAACACAAACAATGTAAAAGTCTAACATCCTTCTACAGCATAATTTCTTCCATAAAAAAAACCCCCAGCATTAATTTATGCTAGAAATATTTCTATCTGTCCTTTTTTGGATCATGGAATGTGCTTTATTTTTATTATCTCAATGCTCTTTTTGTCAGGCCGCACTCCCTTGGGTAGGAGTGGCTGTTTCCCAACACAAGAACAGACAACTCAAGAATTTGGAGCTCTATGCTCTAAGTGGAATAGATATTGCCAAGCCCTTTAGGGTCACATTTTTTGAAGGAGATCATCTTTCATAGTCAAGGCCTGCTTTGCAGAAGCACCCAGCTCTCACACACACATGAAATAGAGCGGCCAAATTTTTAAAAGCGGTGAGCTCCTGGGTGTTGATCTGTTGTGCAAGGCTTGCTCTAGCTCCAGGTTTTGAATACTGTAGATACTTAGCTATAGGGTTTTTGGCCTTAGCATACAAATGCAGTCAAATTTCAGAATGCTGTAATGTACATGAGGGCAGATCATGCAGGACTAAACACACCAGTGGGAAAAAACTGAGGAACCTAGCCCTTGGTGAGCTAAAGTGTCAAGGGTACAGTCATTACTATCAGATGAGCATACATAAACTACATAAACTATTTTCGTAGTGGCACAAAATTATTTACAAGTTTCGTAAAATCATTGAAAGATAACTTCTACATTGCTTAATGCAAAGAAGAATACCGTATTAAATATAACAGCCTTCTTAGCCACATGTTTCTTTGTATTATACAAAAAAATACTATTTTTTCATAAGTCATAAAGCAGATTTCAAGGATCTGCATTAATCTATGACTTCTTTTTCAGTTCTTATACGCAGCACTATATTTAAGTAACATGCATTAACACATTTAACAGACTGTCACTGGAACTTACTGAAATTTGTTTTGACTTAGAGAAGAAAGCTCACAACTGAAACATTTAAAGTGTTTTGTAAAAGATGCCATCAAATGGCAGAAGCATTTGATGCATGGTGGGTTATTCAGTACTTACATGGAATTTCTGTTCAGGCCAACAGTAAGAAGGCACAAGAAAATTTAGATAGTACAGGTGGTCATAGGGTCTTGGAAAAAAAAGAAAGATTATGTACTCTTATGAAAGAAGACAAATTCTTCATATTTATTCCTCTGAAGTTTCTTCTTATAAAATAATTAATATACAGAACAAAAGGTGTTGGAGTTCATCTGGCACAGCATATGTGCTCTAGTGTTTATATCACTATATTTGTATTCTGATGTTTGACTTGAGCAGACACTTCTTAAATGTCACTACACGAGTGTCTCTTCACTTACCCTTCTTGGGGTCTTCTCTCTAGTTTTAAAATGCAGACATCTGAGGATGGGGGAAGACATTGCTTTGCATTATCTTTAATAAAAATTTGGTTTCATGGCCTTCCTAGTTTAATACAGGATTTAACACCAGATTATTTCACTACATGCAGAGTTCACTAAATATAATACAATGACAAGATCGTTACTTCTCTAGTGGCAGTTCCCTTCATACAGGTCACCTTTGTGCAGCCCTTGTGCCATATGATTTTAATTTTAAGGTAGAGACATCAGAGTGTTTTACTGTCTCCTAAAGGTCTGGGATAGTTTTCTGTGCATTTCTAAAGAGTTCCATGGGCCAAAAATCTTGTGCTGTGTAGTGAGGAAGAAAAGCTGCTACAAGACACAGACTCTTACAAGAAAAGCTTTCTCATTCCTGTCTTGTTAGTACAAAACTCCACATACAATTGACTTCTTAGTTAAGGCATTTAGGAAAACAATCACTGTCTGCATTGGACTGTATTCCATATTTCAATTATTAATTTTTATCCTTTTAATTCCAATTAAGTGGGTAAAAAAGCTGCCGTCCTGAAAAATCTTGTGCATATTTATAATCCAAGTTTATAAATAAATCTTTTTCATTGCTCTTTGTGCTTAAAGATGGAAGAGATGTAATTTATATAGTAAATTCTATCTGCACATTGTAAATATACTGCAGAAGTTACAAAGAATGGAAATGCTGTGGTATAGCAGCTTTATCTCTATTATCCTGCTAACCACAAATCTCCTAAACTGTAAAGCCAAGAGCAATAAAGATCACCAGAAATGCATGCTGATAAAATGTTAGCACCACACATGACATCATTATATATTCTGCATATACAATGAAAATATCAGGAACATTGTTATTTTTTTCCTCTCTGTTTTCCTACAATGTGGTATATCTGCCTTTCAAACCTTCAGAGGTGAAAAGAAAATAGAAATAATATATTTAAAAAATCACTAACTATAACCTAATGTAGCTTTTTTCAATGTGCAAAACTCATGATTTTAGGACTGTTTCTCTAGAGACTATAGTAACAAGCGCCATGTGTCCCCAAAACTGTGACTTTCTCCTTTCCAACAGCATAAAGCCTTGTTTCATGCAGATCTTAAACATGCCACTGAGCCATTGACTGTTGTGGACTCCTGGGCACCAGGCCAAAATAATTTTGGGGAGAAATTCCATATATGCAAGCAAGGAAGAACTGAAATAGCTCCCTGGCAGAGATATATATGTGCCTGTATGCGTGCATGTCTTGTTAAGAGTAGCTTTAAGTTACTATAAGAGATTATGAAAGCTCCTCCAGAGATCATGTATTGATGAACCAGCTACACAAAGGTCCATGACCAATAATGGTTTCTTTCTGGATATTGTCCAAAAGGTGTGTACATATGTACATGAGGACATTACATGTCCACACGTGAGAATAAACTGTTGTTCCAGAACTACGGAGAAAAATAGATTATCCGCTTACTAGGGCTCAGGAAATAAGTGTTTCCTTCTCCTGACAGTGAAAGCGTTGACTCTGGGACAAAGGAAGCCTGATGATACTCAGCGAAAGAGTTATTCTCCAAGAGTCTCAGCTGCCAAAAAAGCAGCAGTGCTGAGAGTGAAAAATTTAAGCAATGTTCCTAGATGTGGTTGGTCAGACTCATACACTCTACCCATATTGAGGAACAGCCCTAGTCTCCTGATCATCCAAGCCTGAGGAACACTGCTGATGTGCTCTGCAGCTCCCTCTCTACTTGTAAGCCCCGTTTCTTCATCAGAAGGAAAGCAGAGTCTGCCAGGATTATGGTCATGACAAGCAGTAAGCTTGCAAGATACGCAACTGGGAGCCAAATATCTGGGATACAAAGTAAAAGATATCTGCCAGTAAATAGATAACCTTCAAAGATTTGTTGGCAGCAGCTGACAACAGACGTGGTTGCAGTGGTGCTAGACATCTCCAACTTAGATTTCTTAAGTAGCTCCTACCATCTCCATGCGCATCTACTTCTACATAGGATAGAGTGAGCTAGCCAGACAAACTCAATTAGTTTTTTCTCCTATACACGTAAGAGGAATATTCAGTTAAAATCATGATACAACGCCTTAGTGATATGATTTAATTTTAGGTAGGCCTGCAAGGAGGAGAGAGTTGGACTTGATCCTTATGGGTCCCTTCCAACGTGACATATTCTGTGATTCTTTGATGACCAGGGAATACCATCTGAATTTGTCATAAGCATCATATCAATCACAAAACTTAGAGAAGTACCAGAGGGGAAAAAAAAGGTAAAGGTTTTAAAGTAGTGGTAATTTTTTTTTTCTGTTTGTACAGTACCTAGCACAATAAAATAATGACTATCAATCAGTATGACAAATATAGGAATAGCTGTGAAATCTCTACTGGACTAAGATGGGAAGTTCTGCTTCTGAATATTAGGCTGCATTATCATGGGAGTAGCAACATCAAAATACACATAACATTATGAATGCTTTTGTTTCCAGTGTTTCTTTATAAATGTTTAAATTAGAAAAAACGTAAGGGAAATGGAGAAGAAATAATTTTGGGAATTAAATTTTCATTTTAACTTTGTACATGTCTACAAAGTAGTATTACTCTCACACCTGATTTTCAAAGGCAATCTAGTAAAAGATGCCATAGGTGATATAATGAAATGAAATATCATCAACACTGTCTCCGGGGTGGTAGTTTTCTGTTAGATGAGCAGAAGACCATACAGTGCTAATACTCCAAATGGGTCTCAGAAAACACATCTCTGGCTCCTAGTACTTTGCAGGGCTAATCAAATTCTTCAGTTGTTATGAAAAGTTTACACAGCTCTGATTTTTCAAAAGTTATAACCTTTGACTCCATTCTGAGATTGGAAAAGCTTACATACTAAGAACAGAGTGAGAAAAAGCTGTCTTAATGTACAGATTCTTGTCTGTGTCTGAGTAGTGTGGTTGATCAAAACGTTCTGCCCCTAGCATTTAAACTCTCAGGACAGTGGGAAACAGCTTTAAGAGGAGCACAAAAGGTCTGAATGCACATATGTGATATTTTCTGGGTCAGAAAATGCAGTCCTTTCACATTCAAATGTAAGAAAATAGCAATGTTCTACACAAGACAGTGGGTGAGAGAGAAAAAAGTTGACAAAATACTCAAATTGAGTAGAATGACTAACGTATTTACTATGTCCTCTCAGCTCTGCATACCCTTAAGACCACATCTTTAAACTGAAGAGCAGTTCATTGCTATGGTAAAAAGGAAAATACCAGAAAAGACCTATGAAATCAGTTACAGAAATAATTATATACACTGTCCCGGTTTGAGCTAAATAGAACTCATTTTCTGTTTAGTGATTTACTTTTCAGCTCAGTCTCTTCTAAGTGGCTGTACTTGCTGAAACTAGCAGCATGTTTTTCCAGACAGTGTTCACTTCTACAAGTGATAGTGCTTGTATGTTATGTAAACGAGGCAAGGCCACTGTCTCAGCATGGGTGCCTTATCTGCACCTGCAGGGAGGAGCAGGACAGATCATCCAAAACTGACCAACTAAGCATTCCATCCCACATACGTCATACTCAGTATAAATCTGAGGGACCACAAGGGTCTTGCCCCTTCTCTGACCTCTGCTTTTCTTCTCCTGTGATGGCTGAAGTCCAAGGAGAACCCTGCTAGTTCATCTGCCTCTGGTCTTGATCCATGTGTTCCTCAATCCAGTTCCTGCATCCTGCTCCCACCTCCTGCTGGGTCTGGTCTGGGACTTTTCCAGTGCCCTGCTCTGCAGAGCCTTTGGTGACATCATCATCATGGGAGTTTATATTGGTTTTATATACATATTTGTATATATTTTGCTATTTTTTCCTATTTACATTATTATCCTGTAGTATTAGTATTATTGTTCTATTAAATCTGTTAGTTTTATTTTCCAACCCGTAAAGTCTCTCTCCCTTATTCTCTTTCTCTTCCCCTTCTGAGGAGGGGATAGTGGTTAATAGAGAGCATCTGTCCAGGATTTAGTGGCCAGCCCAGCTCTAAACAACAACAATACACAGAAAGGAGAAATCAAATGCTAAACCACAAGAAAATGCGTAAGTTATCTAATTCTAATCTATCTCATCAAAAACTTTCTTACTTCCTATGTACAAGGAAGAATGACAATCCCATTTGTGCCTTCCTGTCTTGTGTTTGTTATATGCTTCTGCACACCTTGCTTTACTTCTGGAAGACATCAGACCATGTAAAAAGTGAATGCTTTGATTTCCTGACTTGCATGATACTGTGGTAGATTGTTCTGTCCTAATCAAATTCAAAAATATTTCCTAATACTGAAAAAATATATTGACTCTCTTTGATTATCATCACAATGGAAATCATGTTCTGAAAAGGTTAAGTATGTCCTAAATATAAAATACATATATTAGCTACATATAAGTTGAAAAAAGAGGAGGTCTTGTAATCTTTTCTTTAGCTTGAATAGGTTCCTAAAATGGATTTTGTCTGTCAAAGTCCTGTAGAATGTACTTATCTTAAAAAATAGCAATTAAAAAATTGCCTTAGGCTGAAAGCTCTTACTTACATTATTTTTCTCATTAATTTCAGTTTAATAACCACTCACAGAAGAAAGGCTTTGCTGGACTGGGTCTGCCTAAATTTGGCACAGAATATTGTACTGAAGAATCTAAAAGATGGAAAGCATAGAAATACCAGGAGGTAGATTAACTAAACATTTTTCATTTGGGACCCTGGTTGAATAATACCTTTTCTGTGAGTCAGAACCACCCTTTGAAAGCCTGACCTTGTCCAGCAACTTTTGGTAGTTTGTTGCAGGAGGAGCTAAGAAAAAGGAGGATAACGGCTGGGAGGTGAGGGTACAGGACAGAAGAAAACTGTAAGCCTGGCTGTTCTGGCAGCTGCTAAACAAAGGCAGAAATCAGGCAGATATGTTTGGAAAGAGTTTGGTATTTTTGCACACAAGTGACAGGGCAGATGTGCCAATGCCCTGCTGTGACTTCTAACTTAGTGCTATGTACAGTGTACTGACACATTAACTTCAGGTTTCAAAAACAGTCGGATGTCATTCAGATTAAATAGAGAAACTAGTTTTCTTCAAATGTACTCTAAAAGCCAATTATCAGGTCTCAACCTTGTGCTCTGAAAGATGGCTTTTATCAAGCAAGTCAGAAAAGTCTTTTTTAAATGTTTATTTAATTACCATAATGTCAAATAAAAGTACTTCTGTTTGCGCAGCACTCCGAATGTGCAATATTCCAAATACAGGCATGCATCGTTTGGGAGGCTTGTTCATTCACGTCAGGTCAGGTAGGTGCAGGTGCACGCACTGGATGTGAGAGCTGCTTCTAAGCTTCACTCAGGAGAAAGCAGCACCTCCACTCCTCTGCAAGCACTCTCCTTATTGGCACTGTGCTGCATGTTGTCAGATTCCCAGAGGAACAGGTCTCTCTGGAAAACTTGGTAAAATAGTACCTCGAGACGATGAACTACAGTACCATGTTTGCATGAAACTCAAGTAGGTCCAAAGAGGAATTGTTTTAAAAAAAATCCAGTGTAGCTAAAAATTCAATTTCCATCGTTCCTAAAACCTAAGACACTGAAATTAAAAGGTCCTGACTCCTACTAGCTCTTCTTCATAACACTCTTGCAGGACAGGAGAGATATGAAGTGGTCCCAGGCTTTGGCCAAAACTTGGGCAGAGAGACAGAAAGGGGGGAAGAGACTTATTTTTGTCAAATGTACCATTTATCATGCTTAAATGAAATACAGCTCAGTAGTTTCCCCAGGGTTGTAGAGGGAGGAGCATAGAGCTTGTGACAGACATCTAGGACTCGTAGCCACAGTACTGTACCTTCCTATCTGCACAACATTCTGTAAAGAGACCACTCCACATTAATCCTGGTGCTAACCAGGACTGCTGTTTCACTCACATTTACAGTGTCCTGCTCTGTCCCACTTAATGGTCTCAGTCTATAAAATTATATATGCTCTGCCCTGGACTTCTTAGTACTTTAAGTTGTCCTCAAGCTGCTAATTGCCTAAATTTTCATCTTTACGAAACAGAGAGAAAACACTCTCTGTCAAAAAGACTTGTAAACCTTGCAAATTACTACTTTGAAATCTTCATATGCTAAGGTCATGTATAATTGCAAAGACTCTGATGATGCTCATACATGTTTAATTGTGCCCAGCAGCTCAACGGGGCTGCTCGTACGAGTCAAGCGAGGCAGGAGTAAGAGTTGGCAAGATCAAAGGCCTGTGATACTATTTCCTTCTTTCTGGTTTATAGTAGAGGCAGAGACGGAGTGACTTCTAACGGTCATTGCGATCTTCTCTTGAAGAGACAGATTAATCGTATTCTATCCAACAAATGCCACCAGAGAAGTTGAGAGCTGTGGCTGCTGTGAACTCCAGTTATTTTCTCAGACTCTGCTCTTCAAGCTGTCCGTGCTTACTTCTGTTGGCTTACATTTGCCTGGACCTTTTTCATGTACCAGCTGGTATTTACCCCCAGTGTGACACATTGTAGATAAACTGACACAGACTATGCCCTCTCCCCAGTTTTACACAGATTACAGACACTTATTACAAATAAACAAACAAAACCATGCTATGCAACTGATGTTCATCTTTTTTTGAGAACTGCATTTGCAGGGAAAAGGACTATTTAAAAAAATGAAGAGGATTTTTAAAAATAAGTTTTCTTTCAGTAGTTACTAGATTTATTTGGTAGTATGTTTTTATTAAGCTTTTTTACATATTGAATTGTGATGTAATTTCAGTTTCTGCCTCAGTAATATTCTGTTTCCACAGTTCAGGTTAAATTTCTCCTGAAGGAAATACGAGTCCTTCCTTAGCAAGAAAAGGAGAATTCGCCTTAGACCCCACGCTCCTGACTGATCTGAATAGCAGTATTTAGTAACCTTTGCCTCAGCACCTTATTCTTACTGCTTTCTATAATATTTTCCTCCTTTTAGCAAGAATGTTTTTAAACTTGAGCTCTTCATTTCCAGTTCCAGTGTCAAGGGACTAAATTTGAAAAAAGCGTTGGCTTTCATTAGCAAATCATCAGCACCAACAAAACCACAAGCAACAACAAAAGCACATCGGCACGCTTTTCAGCACTGTCGCTAACTGACATCTTCTCCTTCCCTGTGCTTTTTGTGTTTTGGGGGATTTTTTGTTGTTGTTTTTGTTTGCTTTTTTTTTAATCAGTGAAACTAGACTATTGAGCTTTGAGAAGGAAAAGAGAGCCGGTCCTTTCATTTTCTGATTAGTGGAAATGCAGTAGTAGCATTAACAGCTGTCTCTTTCAAAGAAACGCTTAGCATCATCTATGCACAAGTTATAGCACAGATTGGGAAGGAATACTAGCAACAACACGTTTCACATCCACACTGGGGACACGCTAGCAATTGGTTTTGGCTAAAGGACAGGCCCAACTCGCTGCTCGGGCAGGCTAATGGCTTTGTTTGGCTCTTTTCGAGAACGTAACTTTTCATTTTTTACTTTCTGATTAACAATGTGGAGGAAAGAACACACAAGAGAAGCAGACAGAAAGACAGACAGAGTGTCCCACATGATGAGATCAATTAGGCAATCATTTTGGACATGTTCAGACAAAGAAGGTGGTCTCCTTGGAAACTGCAATCACATGCACACACACTCAGAATAACTTCTCCCACATTCTATTCTCTGCTCCGTACAACAAACTTGGATGTAAACTCCGAGGGACAATTGCACATCCAGTGTCGACAGACTGGTCAGCATTTCAAATTCCACACAACAGGCCCCCTAGTCTCCTCTCCGACAAATACACCCCAGTATTAAAAGGTGCATCAGGAGGGTGACAAGGAGGGGGCAGGCAGAGCTTCCAAAGTTTAAAAACAAAAATTATCACTTTCTGGAAAGCAAAATGGTGTAAAAATACCTCTTCAAATCTTCAAAGACTTCGTAAAACTCTCAGACATAAATTAAAACAGTTGGAGAACGTTACATCGCTAAAATGAAATAGTAAGTTTCCTACAGGGGCAAGGAAAAACTCCAGATACCTAGACCTATTTTTTTTTTTCAAATTGAAAAACAAGTGAAACAACATTATAAATCCACATTTGCAAAAAATTCTTTGGTTCTTATTTATCAAAAGTATTTTACTACTGGCAGAAAAAAAACCGAACAACCCTGGCTCTTTCTCCAAGACTGTGATATAATCTTTAATGTTACGAGTGGTAAAGTCAGACATTACAAGAATTGGCATTAACTGCATTAATTATTATGCTGACAGAAGGTGGCCATTTAAAACAGATGAGAGCAAGATTGAAGTCTTTTTTCAACAAAGTACAATTGCATAAGGTAAGATTCCTTGAAAAGAAAATGTTTCTGAATCTTCTATAACATCAGCAGACATACTGGAGCTTTTACCATATTTAATAGACTTCACTGTATTAATTTATTTGTATTAAAAATGTATCTCACAAGAGTCTAGTGTAGCTTTATTACTATAAGAGACACTTGGTACCCAGTCCTCAGACAAAACACAAACTGGAACATAGTTTTATGTAACGATAGGTGAAATCTCTTCCTTAGAAATCCATATATAGACTTCCATTAACCTTAAAATGAACTTCACTTTTTCAGCCAAAAAGACAAAATTTTCTAATTGGAAGCTTTTATAACCAAACAATGCCAACATAAGCACTGAAAGGGCCAACTAACTCTGGAAGAAGAACGGTAATTTACCAGAGCTCTCATTTCACCCTGTACAGAAGTGCCGTACTGGGACTCCCAGGACAGCAACCTGAAAGTTCATGTAAAGTAATGTCAGATGAGACACATATTGGGAGTGTAACTGTCTGAGACTGGAGCCCAAACCTACCGTCTTACGCTGCTGGAATAACTGTGAAGTCTTCAGCTGTCCAGTGGCAAAGGCATTATTAGTACTGGGACTAAACAATACAGGAAGATTAATTTGTCCCACATGCTACACCAGTAATTAGACTGGTGAGGACATTCCTTTTTCAAATAGATCTCCAGATGCTGTAGTAAGTTTCTCCTTTGCCATCTGAAAGCAGAGGAAAATTGGAGCACAAAATAAATTATAACAAATGCTTTAAAAAAGGGTAAAATATAGTCAAATCTGATACAAATTTTAATTTTGAGCTAAACCCGTGTTTTACAATAAGCAAGTCTAATGGAAAGGTTTACATAGGGTTCTCTTCCCATTTTGCTTCCCAAAGGAGGCATTAAAAAGAAAGGAGCACACTTGTCCTTTCCTTCTGCCAAAACAGCTTTTTGCAAAGGATACGTGGTGCAATGTGTTTTTTAAAACTTAGCCTAAGACTCGTAACAAGCACATTTTTCTTGCAAGAAACTGTATCAAACTGCAAAAGCTCTACTTGTCTAAAGATTCAGCTCCATGACTTCATGGTTTTAGTTTTGCAACTACAACACAACCTGACCCTAAGCTATAAATGGACAGGATTAAAAGCAAAAATTCCTAAGTTCATAAAACTACAAAGAAAGCATTTTCATTAAAGTAAAAAAGGCCAAAGATTCAGAGCTCCTGCTGACTTCAGTGTGAGCCTTAGGGGCTTCTGAGATACCCCATTTCTGAAACAGTCCCCGAGCCAGCCATTGCATACACACAGTACATGTTATTAGTAATCTCAGATTAAGTACAGGGCATTGCTATCTAAGGATAAGTAAAAGGGGATTCCAGGACTGATTTTCAAGGTTACAGAGCTAGCCCTGCCAGCAGAAGGTAAAATTCATTTGCGGATCTTGCAAAACAGATCTCTGTGTGCTTTTAATGACAGAAACTTCAAGAGGTGACCTACTAGATTCTTATTTTCAAAATTCAGATTTTTTAGCATTTTATTCTTTTGTTCTGATTGCACTGAAATGTTTTTCATACAGAAAATGGTGGAAATACACTCTCAAAGTGGTAGCAGTCCCCCTTAAATCTCTCCAGTGCAATTAGTCATATGAAGTATTTGAAGTCTTGCACAAGGGTGACCCACTCATTTTAGAGGTTCTTCAGTTCAATCTACTGCATAGAAATGCTCACAAGCTGAGTCACACAGGCAGTCAAAAGTATCTAGGGCATTTTAAGAGTTCTCAGCAATCCACTACTTTACATTAATACAAGATGTTAACATTTTGATTCTAAATCCTTGCATAATGGTGATCCCACATTTAAAGCATCTTTTATAGACATCCTGAACACTCTCTGTTGTGATAGGTGTTTTGAATTTTCCCTGTTGAAATCTGACCATCCTAATCCATTTCAAGAGAGACATGTTTGTTGTCATTGCCTTGAAGTATGGAAAAGACTTCCAACTTGAATGCAATTTTTTAAAATACTTATTGTGTTAAATAATCACGCTACATTCATTTCTACTTAAAAGCACTAGAGAGGACACGTCATACACTGGTTGCAAACCAAAATACCATCCAGTCATTTTTTTAAACATGAATATGGCTTCCTTTTTAAAACTTGGTACTGACCTGAAATCAAAGGACTCCATAAATATTGTGTGGCACAACTAGTTTTACTTTTCTGTCACTCCCTAATCCCAAATGCAAAGGCCCACAACAAAAACAATTACTTTTGTCTGATGCAGTACTGGACAGGTAGTCTAATAAGGTTTTATTTCTCAGAGACTTAGAAATCTCTCGTTTTAAATTTTTCTTTTATAGCATAGAAAACCACCGTTATGGAAATACTGATAAAGAGCAGACTGGCACTTTCAGTAGCATGGACAATACTTCTGTCCACTCTTCAGTCTTCCTTGCTGGTTACCATGTCCTGCCTATGCTCAACAGTGTTCCTTTGGAGGAATTTCTTACAGAAGCAAGTAATACTCTGTGCCTTTCTATCAAAAGTAGATGTAGCTCCACTCTGAGTAGAAGAAAGCATGCATGGGACCGCATAAACCACACTTGGGAGTGTTGACAGAGAGTGCTCTAAGCTCCAGAACTCCTGATCAGTCTGTGGCAGTTCACAGGGCTTTACCAGGGCAGATTCCAGAACAAGTTTTAATTCTGCACCAGAATGCTTTAAAGCATATAAGTAATTTGTAAGGCATAAAAGACTAAGAAAGTGATCTACAGATAAGCAATTTCACTGGCGTTATGCACACAAAGATCTGTGACAAAGCTGGGAATGGAAGTAATTCCTCTTACTGCCTTAAACTCCAGTCCTCCAGTCATCACAGTATCCCAAAGACCACTGTTAGGCCTTATCCAGATGTGTGTAACTCCTTCAAAATGCACCCTCAGTCATCAGATATGATTTGGTGCATTTCTGCTGTCATAGCTCACAGATGTGGCATAAAAAGAAATTTTACGAATAGCACTCTTTCTACTGTAAAAGGCAGACTTTTAATACAACTAGTTAAGCTGTTAGAAATTCACACTCAATGTTCCTGGCTCAAAGAATTAAATAGAGAGTAGGCAAGAAGATGTAATATTAGGTTTTCAATTAGGAAAACATTGTCACCTAGAAGCTTGCACAGAACCAGTAATCCTATGATAGAAAATCACTGTTGTTGTTCAACGCAGAAAAAGAGGTTCAATAAAAAGGTGAAAATTGCTCCTTCTTTACAACTTCATATATGGGCTACTGCACTGACTTGTTCAGAAAAGCACTTAAGCAAAGGAAATCATACTGAAACCAAACTACAAGCATTGGCAGGATGTAAGCTTTACTGTAAATTCATTAAAAGTGATTAAAAAATCCATGGGTCAATTTATAATATTAACAGCTTTGTATCTAATACCTAGGAAGTTACAATATACCACATATTGTCTCATGACCCTATACCCATATGTTTAGGTACTCTAGTTCTGTATAATGCAAAAAAGAACTTCTTTTTTAAAACCACTAATTCCTACACACTTTCCATTCTCTTCAAAATGGTTGACTCACACAGATGGAAAGATGACACAGATACTGTGGTGGGATCAGTGCTTTTTCTAACCCCACCACAGACAAGTGGAGGAAAGCTAAATGGGGCTTAACAGTCTCTTGGTATTGCCAAAGAGTCAATCAGATGCTTTCTTGGACAACCACCTACAGAGTTTGGGGTGAGTCTGTGATGACTCATCTGGACATGGTTCCTCTCCTATCCGCTAGCATAAGCCTGCTAAGAATTTGGCAACACTGGCCTGAGTGTCCTGACCAGATTGCTTTCTGCTACTTTCATTTTCCAGGATAGAAAAAATGAAGACTATCCTGATTCATGTCTGAAAAGTATTTTGTGTTTCTTGTGAAGCGAAGGTGCTTCATTCTGGGTTGCTGAGCTTGTGTTCACTGAAGTCAATGAAAAAACTAAATTCCAGAGGTTTCAGTGAGCCTTGGATCAGGCACTAGAGACCTTCCAAAGTGGCAAATCAAACCAGAAACATATGAGGTGATATTTTTATTGTAAAAAAAAGATAAGCTGTGAGTTAAACAACACACTGACAGCTTTCACTTACAGAAAGCCATTTAACAATGCACTTGGAACAAATAAAAAGACGGAAGCTGAACCCCAGAAAAGCTGTGTACCTTTCTTTAAACAGAGAAAAAAAATACACCTGAAATTAAGAAAACTACATCCAAACTAAAACTAATTCTATACATCTTACTACATTTTAAAATCACTACAGTAATTTCACATGCCAAACATACTGTCATTTTCCATTTTATACCGGCAAAAGGGCTTTTTTTTGCTAAATTTTTCTATCTTTCTATCTATATGTACATTTTGAAATCCAGAAATATTTAACATTATTAAAAGATGCATTTTGAAAAAGAAACACAAGTCAAAATCAGGAGAGCAATTCAGATATGGAAACAGGAAATGGATTAAAAGCTGACATGCTCTTTGACCCAGCTCTGTAAGATTGTATCACAACATGGCAGCATATACACAGAGATGAAAGTGCAGCCTTAGCTGCGGCTCTTTAAAGTGTCAGCTGCCCTTCGTGCATGTGAATTTTGGACTCTTGTTCCAAAAGCCTGTCTCTTCGGCCCAATGTCAGGCATTTTACAGCATCCCAAGGACAGACAGAATAGCTGAGGATAGACAAGCCCCTGCAGCTTTACTGGAAGGAAGGATGCTCTTTGGTTTCATGATAAGCTGAGCTCAGTTTTTCTCCTCCATGAGAAAGTTGCTGAAGCTTGTGCCTGAGGCATGGGTTTGTACTGAACTTGCAATGTGGTGTAGAACTAGGCTCTGGGTTTTAACTTTTCACCATATTTAACCTCTTTGTTAAGGCATTCTTAGTATGCTCATATATTAGGCAACAACTCGGAAGGCTTCAGACACATCTCTCCAGCACAGAGAAAGAATGATAAAGTAGAATTACTCTCCAGCTGTGTACAGCTGTGCATATTTCAACCAGATATTACAGAATGAAAGAATAATTGAGTTTGGAAGTAACCTCAGGAGGTCTCAAGCCCCACCTCCTGCTCAATGTCGGGACAACTGTTAGGTTAGACCAGGTTGCTCAGGGCTTCATCCAGCTGGGTCTTGAAAACCTCAAAATCTGGGGACGCCACAACTGCTCTGTTCCATTGCTTGACTCATGCATGACCTCACAGTGAAAAAACTTTTCCTTACATTCAATCTGAACCTCTCATTTCAATTTATGTTCATGGCCTCTGTATCCTCTCATCACTCACTGCTGGGACTCCATCATCCCAACAACCTCCTTGTGGATACTAGAAGGATGTTATTTGATTCCCCTGCCTCCCAAAGCTTTCTCTCTGGGGTTAACAGAACCAGTTTCCTCAGCTTCCCCTTCTAGGACAAAAGCTGTAGTGCTCTGATCACTGAGGCAGCCCCTCGCTGAACTCTCCACAGTGAATCAATGCCTTTCTCATACTGAAGGGCCTTAAAATGGGTGGAGGTCCCCCAGGAGCAGAGCTGCTCCCCTACGCTCTATCACTGCGGGAGGATTCTTCTCTCCCAAGTACAGGACCTTGCATTTCTTCCTGTTGAATTTTGTAGGGTTCCTGTTTGCCCACTCCTCCAGTCTGTCTAGGTCATTCTGGATTTTTCTGCCCTCAAGACTGACACAGTTTGGTGTCATCTGCAAACTTCATAAGCATGCAATCCATCACCATTCCTCCAGGTCACTGCTGAAACTATTAAACAGGAACCGCTGAGGTGCTCCCCTTGCCACTGACTTCCTGTTAGAGTGCAACCTATTAATCACTAAGTCAAATCATCCAACCACTTTTTATGCATCTGTTTATCCACCTATCAAGATCATAACATCCTGAATTGCACATAAGAATATTTTGAGGCATTGTCCAAAAAGTCTTGCTGAACGGTTAAAGGGTTGTCAAAATTCAGTATTCACTCATGTGCCTTTTAGATTGCTGGTCAATTCTGATTAGCTGAGGTGTTTTAAAAATAGTATTGCAGTATGAAATCTAACTGAAAAACGTAAGACAAATAAACCATTTCTTACTGCTTCCTAAATAATAAATATTAATAACTGAGTCTAACATGTATATACTACATACCACAATACATACTGCAACTCTTATGAAAATATTCCATGGCTTTTAATATGAAGTTAACCACCAACAGTTACATACGGTGGTCCTGCTACGGAATTACAGATGATAATTAAGTCTCTCAAAAATAAAAAGCATGGTAATTAAATGTATATGCATTTAGAATAATTTTTATAGAAAAGCACACATTTATTTAATCCAAATTAATTTCTACAGCCCTTTTCCACAGAGGGATATTGCCTGAGATGAAAAATAACACATTCAGCCTTCTTTTAGCAAGTCTCATACCTGCATGCTCTTGAGACTACATTCTGGTTTCCGCTGGTAGGTGTTATATAAATTTCTAATACAGACCATCTGATAAGCATTTTCCAAGACTGCTTCTTCCACAAGAACAGAAATAAATTCTCAGCACCTGGATGTCACAGCATAATGATGGTAACTGAAAGCTGTGCTTAGAAGTACAGTAAAGTATCTAGAAACAGCATAAACATAATGGAAAACATAGGCAGAAGCATAAAACTCTATAGGACTCTACACTACATTGGACTAGGATAAGAATTGCTGCCAAAAGCGATAAACTGACCATACTATGAGAAATGTAATATAAAGCAAGAAAAACCTGACATTACTGAACTCACAAAGTTTTTCCAAATGTCTGACAGTATCAGTAGGGTTTGGGTTGCCTTTTCTTTCAGTTTACATCTATAAAATCACTGTTGCTTTGACAAACAAATAATTAAGATAATTCGTTCTAATAACCATATCACAATTGTGAAAATCCCAAATTTTGCACACTTAAATACTGGTGAAGTTAGAAGCACTACTTTTTGAGACATGCGCTCTTTTTTCTGCTCTACTGACTTGAAGAAAAACATATCTGAGAGAGAATTGTTTTGAAGTCCTGTTTTAAATGACAGTCATGGTAATGCAATTATTGATAAACAGATAAATGTTAGTTACTTTTGATGATGCAAAGGTATCAAAGACTAAACTGAAATGTATTCTACCTTTCTACCTTATCTACATTTTCTACTATGCGTTACCTTTTTTAGAATGCACGTGACATTGGCTGCATCCTGATCAGTGGCTGTGGTTTGATGTTCAAATTTTAGATTGCCTTTGCACTCAAAAGAAAAAAAAAAACAATCACCTGTAACATAAAGGAGTTTCTAGGAAGTGACTGAAAGAGTTAATAGGGACTCTGAATGAGATATAGCAGTATAAACTCTTGTCTGTAAGCTTTTTTTAAAAAAACAAGGTGCTATTAAATTCCACTTATATCACTCAGAAGTCAAGTTAAGACAAAGTTATATTTAGAAACACATGCACTATTTAAAAATACTGTATTATCAGAAGCCCTCCGCTACTGTGTACGGTAGGTATGTTTACATTAACATCACAGAAATCTGCAACAGGAAGATCTGGAAAAAACTATGAGGTAGTATTTACTGTCTGTAACTTTAAGCAAAATTTTTAATACTGCAGTTTGACAAGAATGCCTGTCAGAAGTTTGATTGTTAACAGACTGCAGTAAAAAGTTTTATTTAAAAAATGACACCAAGTATTTAATTTCTTAAGTTTTTAAGACATTTATTTCACGGTTAAGAAACTTCAAAATGGGAAAGGAAAAGAGGACATAAAATTAACTGATAAAGAATGGTGAGATTTCCTTTTTTTAAAAAAAAAAGTACAATCCAAATGACACAAGAACAAAATCAATTTAACAGGAGCCCTTCCAGTTTCACCAAATGATACCATTTCAACAACCAGTAATTTTTGTTAGTTTCCTGCATACTCAAAAAAAAGCCATCCATTCCAATGTGGAGAAAGTTTCTGAGATCCTAAATTGCTGAAGTATCTGCATGGGTAGCCTTTCTGATCACAGAAAATCACAAAAAATTTCACAGAAACCTGCAGTAATATCTCCCAACCTTTGTTGAGAATAAGGGAAAAGCTCTACGACATACTATAAAAGATGATTTTCCAAAGCTATCTATTACAGAAAAGGTAGCTGCGTATGACAAAGCTGTCTCAATTCTAAAAGCCAAGGGCTTATTATATAAAATATTTATTTTTTGAAGAAAAAAATGCAGATGCAGTTACATCAGAGGAAGGGACTACCTATTTCAGCAAAGTATGCACTCAGCTGAAATCAACAGTACCTTTTAACTCTACACCAGAACTCTGTGCACTTAGTTCCTCTTAGTGTCACTTCCTCAGTAACATGAGGGACTGTTCCAAAGAGTAAGAAGTGAAAAGGAGCTTTACCTTGGTCTTTTCAGAGGTGTTTCTATTCTACATTGCTATATCTATTCAAACATTGTTAGACAGCCAATGTAAGAAACTCCAGCCATAAATACAAGATCTAAAACCTCAGTTACAGTATGTATTTTGAATGCTATCCCATATTAGAAGCAATTTTCTGTCTCAGAAATTCATCCTAATTTTCTGTATTGCAGAATCATACATACAATCTACAAGAATGTGAGAGTAGAATTGAACATTTTTTTCTTTCAGCTTTTATTATCATACCTTTAGTATGATGTTTTCCACACATCTTTTGAATAAGCCAAATCGATTCCACAAAGAGCATTCAAGATGCAAAGTTCCTTTTTGGTATTTAGAGGTTCAAATCTAGTAGTAGAATTTCAAAAACCTATGCTTACATCTTAATATCAACAATCCCATAAGCACCTCTTTTCTGGCCACTTAGTTATTTGCATTTCTGGATTTTTTAATTCTTTCCAGAATCACCACCACTTTGGCTGAGGAGAGCATCTTAGCTCTTACCTCATGTTTCTAGTAGGAATTCAAGAGGTAGCACACATTGAGTTCAGTGTGAAACACAACAGCCTCACTTATTATCACTAATAAACATGATCTGGGGTGCTACACATCCTTACAGAACATGTTAGCACCTAACTATATGCGCAGACAGTGGGAAAGCAGGTTATGTCCTCTCCTCAGCTTGAACTGGGCTACATTGTACCTACTAGCACAGCAACTTTAACCCGGAGGACACCAGGATGCCAGCAAGGTTGTTGAAGTCATCCCAGTACTCAGAAAGAGATGTGAGATCCATGGAGGAGAGCATAAAGAGATTATTATGAAGACATGAGGTTGCTGTCCAGTGAATAAGAAACTCGTCAAGAAGAAATTCTTCTAGCAGTTCTTGTCCTCACTCTTTACCTCTCTACATACATACACATTCAATGCTATCATTCAAGGACTTACTGGAGAAAAAGAAACTGAAATAGGAAACAGTTCTGGGACTGCAGAATGTACAGAATAGGAATGAGTCCTAAAGTTCTTTGACAAATATGAACCACAATATTACCTTTTAATTTCCTGCACTAAACATACTACATGCTGGCAAAAGAAAAAAAAAGAAATAAATGAAAGACATTTTGTTCTTAAAAACATAGCCCACTTTATGAGGTACTGCAAAATCACAGTTCATTTTTTGTCTTGTCCTTAAATTTGGTACTTACCTGAGTAATTATTCAAGTCTGTTAGACTTCATGCAGACAAAGAGTTGGATAGACTTTTGTGTTGGTTACATAATAAATTTTCCCATACAAACACTGTTTTACTACAGCAATAGAAGTATAAACTCCAGTTCTGAGCAAACAAAAAAAAAGAAGAAAAAGAAAAAAAGGCTAACTCT
>NW_010206584.1:48567-72729 GCF_000695765.1 Mesitornis unicolor
CCCTTCTGACTTTCATGTTATCTTTCATAAGTTTAGCTGCTAAAAGCTACCATGAAACAAGCCAGAGCATTTAATGAGACAGAAACTGGCAAATAATGCTTTTCATGGGACCAAGTCATACTTCTTCAAGCTAGTCAATAAACTGTATTTAATATAAGTACTGCTTATAGCTCTTTAATAAATATTAAAGGACTGGTACAAACCAGGAATGTATTCATTGCAAGAAACCTTTACTGCTTATGCCTTGGAAATTACTTGAAAAACTAAACTAGTAGGAACAAAGAGATTCTCTGCACTTCAGCTGAAAGGTTAAGGGTAATTTGATGAACTAGTATCTATATGAAATATATCCTACACTGTTTTATGTAACTGCTATTACAGTTTGGTTTTAAATAGAGTATAGCCAATAAAAACCTGTTCCTATCATTTAAAAACTGCTTATTTGGTATCTGAGAGATTTTTCATTTAAATGTCTAAAAAGATTGTTCTCCCTGTGTTTCTGCACCTAAATCTCTCTTCTGATAATGGTGTCATTGTACAACATCCTTAGCTTCATTCTTCCTTCATACACCTCAGCATTCACATCTACTGCCTCAATTTCTGTTAATCCTTATTTTACTGGCTCACAAACTGTAGCTTTCCATACCTTCCCCCTACAGTCCTCTCAGTTCTGCGTTACTTGATATGTTTCCACATATCACCCTGGATGCTCCTGTAACCTCTGCATGGTAAAAAATGACTCAGTGTGGTGAGTTCACCTGCATCAGTATTCTTGCCTTCCACTTATGCCAACAGACTGCCATTTCAATCCCACATTCGATTCCTTCTTTATCCTCCCCCTTCATATAATGGATCTCAGTAATTTGGCTTCTTTTCCAGGTTTTCCCATGTATTTTCAGTTCTACATTTCTGTCTTACTATCTAAAATGTGTGCTTGTGTTTTATCAAGTTGCTTTTTAGGCAACTGTGACAGTGTCTCACCTCCTGCACTGCAGAGCCTTTGCACACAGCAGAAAAACAGTTTTTTCCTTTCCCTCCCTCAACTCAGATTTCGGTCCTTTCTAGGCAATTGTCTGGCTCAATGTACATTTAGTCTTGAGTTCAAGCCACTGAATATACTCACCATAGGATAAAATATATGGCATCTCTTTAATCAAAGTCTTAATTCTGAATTTTTTGCTTGTGCTTTATTATGATATCCATGTAAAATGTAAACCAAAACTAAGTATATTTTTTTCAAAAATGTTCCTATTACTATATTAATATGTAAGATATTTTCTTATTGGCAATCCTACTTACAACTCTAACAAAGACATTGTTTTTTAATTTGTACAAGAAACATACTTTTTAAAATAACTAAAAGCAAATATTGTGTAATCTCTGACCAGCCTTATAAGTAGTCATCCACTCTAATCTATTAGCATTTTATTCTAATTTTAAACCAAATCAGTAGTATTATATCTACAAGAAAGGAGAGACTACTTAAGAAGTCATCCACAAAAGAAAACTGTAAACTAACAGTTCTGTTGGTCTTATAGGCCATGCAAAGTCACAGAAACATAGAATGTGTTGGGTTGGAAGGAATCTTTAAAGATCATCTGGTCCAACTCCCTGCAGTAAGCAGGGAGGACATTACTAGAACACATTGCTCAGAGCCCCATCGAGCCTGACCTCGAATCTCTCCAGGGATGGGGCCTCCACCACCTCTTTGGGCAACCTGTTCCAGTGATCTACCACCCTCATATTGGAGAACTTTTTCCTAATATCCAGCCTAAATCTACCCTTTTCTAGTTTAAAACCATTACCCCTTGTCCTATCATTACATGCCTTAGTGAACAGTTCTTCCAACATCTATCGGAAGGTCGCTATAAGGTTCCCCTGGAGCCTTCTCTTCTCCAGGCTGAACAACCCCAACTCTCTCAGCCGGTCCTCGTAGGGGAGGTGCTCCAGCCCTTTGAGCATCTTTGTGGCCCTCTGGACCAGCTCCAACATTTCAATGTCATTTTTGTGTTGGGGACTCCAGAGCTGGACACAGTATTCCAGGTGAGATCTCAGCTGAGCAGAGTAGAGGGGCAGAATCACCTCCCTTGATCTGCTGGCCACACTTCTTGTGATGTAGCCCAGGATCAGGTTGGCCTTCTGGGCTGCGAGTGCACATTCATGGCTCATGTCCAGCTTCTCATCCACCAGCACCCCCAGGTCCTTTTCCTCAGGGCTGCTTTCCAGCACATCATCTCCCAGCCTGCATCGGTAACGAGGATTGTCCTGACCCAGGTGCAGGACCCTGCACTTGCCCTTGTTGAAACTCACGAGGTTCACCTGGGCCCACTTCTCCAACTTGTCCAGGTGCCTCCGGATGGCATCCCTTCACTCTGGCACATTAACCTCACCACCCAGCTTGGTGAGTCCTGGGCTATCAGTCACACAGTTAAGTGCTGGAAAGAAAAGAGGAAAATGCTGTCCAGGAAGACTAGAACTAAACAATTGCATAGCTCTCTGTGCACAGTGCAGATCCTCAAGAAAGAAAGTACACATGCAAATGACAGAAAATATATTTCAGGAGCCCTCATACAAGCTAGCACTTTTTGCTCAGATGTTTTACCACCAGTCAGCAGAGAAGTGCTCCACAGAAGTTCCCAAGTCTCCACTTCTGTTCATCACCTGCAATGATTCAAGGAAAGCAAATCCTAAAGAGCCTCTAGGTCACACAGCAGTTTATAAACTTACAGTTTTGGAAGAGGAGAAAAGAAATACTGCATAGGCAAGTATCTCATAATGCAAAAGGAAAGGTTAAGAGGAGCATCTTTTTCTCAAGCCTCTTAGGTTTTGTTTTGTTTTCATTCTTCTGTAGTTTTATGGTTTGAGGTTGGTTTTTAAATTATTTTTATGTATTTTCATTCTTTTTCTAAGTACTGAACCTTCTAGATTCTCTTGCTCTTCAAGCTGAGCACTGAAAACATCTGTCAAACAAGAATAAACCTGTCCTTGGACAAATTATTCTTGCAAATTCAGAGGTTGTATCCAGAAACTTTTCCCTTTAGCCACTGAAAGCTGAGTGAGTGATTCTGCCCCTGGGAAGGTGTGGTCATCGGCAGTCACATAATATTAGCATTCAACATATCCATGAGTGATCTCATCTTTCTACAACCCCAGGGTATCATTGTTTTTCCACATTTCCAACACTCTTCTCTGTCTGAATTGGCACTGCAGTCATTACCCATGTTTGCCAAGAATTTGAACCTTCAGAAATCTTGTACATACACACAGAAAGAATTGGCTATACAGCCTCTATGGGAAAGCAGTCATAGAGGTCTTCTGTCTCTAGACATCTTCATGTATATATAGCAGAGCTCAAACAGACAATTTGATAGAGTCTGTGTCTGGTTTGATTGGTTTTGAAAATATGAATAAGCAGTTTTAGATTTACTGAAGAAGCACTTACCATGGACTCCCCGTTACAAATTTGTTTCACTCAAACATCTGCACTGATGTAGAGGCCTGGGCTTTAGAAACATTGTGAATGTTTTATGAATGCTTTATTGTAAATCCTTTAGTTGGTCGACATGACTGAACACATGCAGTTGTGATATGGAAGTAACCTTGTAGGCTCGAAAAGAGAAACTTGGTAACAAAAAAGGAAGACAAAGAAGGAACTGAGCACAGCAAAACAGAATAGAGATAGAGTTGGACAAGCATAACTTTAACCAATCCTGTATTAGCTTAGCCGGCGTGGACAGCTCGTGCAAGATGCATGCAGCCAATTAGGAGTCAGACAGACGTGTACAGAAGCTGGAAATGTATAAGAATCATGCTTTGTGTGTAATAAATCGGCTATCAGAGCATCAAATTGGTGTGCTGTAGTCCATTCCTCGCATGAACCCCAACACACTGACTATTGAAAACCACTAACAAATATCCAACTAAGATCAAAGGAAAGCTTTTAAATGAGATCTGAAGTAACAAATGCTAATTTTCAGAAGTTAGTGTACACGCATGAGACACGTTCACACAGCCACACCAGCTGCATAAGTATCTATATTCTTTCTTAACATCATTTGTGTTATAAGCAGGCATGAGTTTGGGATCTCTTGACTCACAATTTACACTGTTAACTTCTAAAGTGGAATGTAACTTTTGCTTTGGCACTGGGCAGTTTGTCACAGAAACTATTCAAGTTCGACTGCAACAAAAAGCAGGAAAACAGCAGCTAGCTGATGATTACTGCAGTAACAATAGTCTTGCTTTTATAGCTTTGCTTGTCCACATGCTACCAAACTACGGAAATACTAAGGAGTCCCACATACAACAAGGTGCCCCATCACCATACTTATGTGGTACAGTACCATAGATACGGTTAAAAATAATGAAACACTTATGTTTCTAGCAAAGCTTTTACAACCTTTCCCCACACAGACTGGAATGCTATGTTTTGGGGTTTTAATAGCACATATTTCAGTTTGGACCTGAGTTTGAAACCAGTTCCCAGAGATGACAAAACTAACACTGCAAAGTGCTGCAGAAAGCTGTATTTCACACATGTATCTATGGGGATGTGTGTCTTACAAGAGCTTTATCTGTCTGATTTGCATTTATACTGCTGAACTTTATTGGCTCTCTAATGTCCTTTATCAGATTTAACCTGATGCAAACATGTTTAACATGGAGGAGATTCCTCAAATCCAACCTGTGGACGATTCTTTCCAGTTTTGTTTTCACTATTCCCAGTGTAGCATATAAGAAGAAGGAAGAGGAGGATAGAGACTAGGACATCTGGAAAGTACCTGTTAAAATATGTTGTGCTGTCATTTGTATTAATACCTTTTAAATCCAGTTATAGCACTGGAAAACACAAACTGAAGCTTTAATGCTGCTAAGTTGTGAAGGCAAACATACAGAAACTGTGTGCTGCCTCACCAAAAACGTTAATTTCTTCCAAAGTTTTTACAAATGCAGAAAACAAATTACTTTCCTAAAGTGACCTAGACTAAATGTAAACTAAAGGAAAACATGCAGGAAAACTCACAAGCCTTCTGCAAAGAACAAATTTCTAAATTTTAAAAGAGACAAATGCCAACAGCACAACAGATGGCCTAAAAACACAGAAATAATTAACATTCCTGCAAACTTTTTCTTTTCCCCAAAGACCTAAGACTGAAAGCACGCCTAAGGAATCAGCTTGGCCCAACAGAAGCCTCTATGAATGTAGTACAAAAACAATGTAAGGTTCAGTGACTAAGTCTAGTCCTTAGCTGCACAACTTACAGTGCTTTCCTCATTATGACCTCCTTATAAAAGCATTACCCAAATCACCAAACCATAACTGATCTAAGCAAACCCAAATACTTTGGCTATAGAGACAATGAAAAAACTCACCAAATTTAGTAGTCCCACAGGATGAAAATAAGCAACATTCACTTTCTTCACTGTAAACTTTATAATACTTTAAAAATAAAAGAGGCAGAAAACAGCAAAGTCCCTCAGTTTTGTCAGATAACCCATCTGCTATGGAGTCCTTATGAGAGATGGGTGTCATTGCTGCTTGCTGATTGAACTCTCTCTACTGGGAGACTTGCCAAGCATGTATCAAAGACGCAGAGTTTTCTAAACTGAGAAATAACACTAGGGCATACAGCTGGTTCATGAGGGCTAGTTCTGGAGGAAAAATCAGACAATTATAATATACCCCAAATTCTTTCCAAGATCTTAAAAGAAAGTCAACAACAACAAAACCAACAAAGTTAGAACAGGTAATTCATACTGTGTGAGGAGAACTGAATCAAAAGGAAGCAGGAAGCAATTCTCCCCACCCTTTTATTACTAAAATGATAGTAAGTAGCACCATACACAAAATACTTAACTGGTATTCTTTTTTATTTTCTCTTAAGTGTAAGTTTTTCAATTAGTAAATTAGACAGCAACTAGACTGGCATGACATACCAGTGGTGGGAGGAACACCCAACACCACCTTCCACTGGCTTCATAATCAGAGAAAAGTAGACTCAGGCCTGTGCCAACAGGGGCAGCTGGTGAGGAAAATGAGGTTGCCCTTCAGATCTGAACTCCATAAGACAGTCAGCAGAGGAGCTCCAGTGAGCTCCTACATACAGACCAGATGGCTTTAAAGCCCACAGATTGAACTTTGGAAGGATAAATATTCTCAAGCATTGTTTAGGAGAGAGATTGCATGGACTAAAATTGTGCCAGGGAGCACACTTAAAATTAAAAAACATGAGATGAATATCCAGTGTCTGAGTTGCCCACATTTTGGCCCCATTTAGTTTGCTAGGATAGATATAAGTGTTGTTTTCCAGATGCATTTGGATGTTGGTGCCTGGCCTCTCAGCGCAGGAGAGGAAGCTGATGTTGGAGAACCAGCAGCGTGCAAGCTCAGTCTCAGCAGAATACTTACAGGCATCTCAGAGAATTGTCTTTATATACACAGTCATTTGTACTAAGCTCTGCTGGAGGTCACAGGGTCCAAGAAGTCTCTGAGGGAAAATGAAAAAAGAAAAGCAAAGTATTTCTTTAGGGAATCTCAAGGCAATTCAAGGGATGATAATGTGCCTGTAAACCTAGTTTCAAGAGAAAATGACTTCTTGGATATGGCTGCTACCCTGTTCTCACCTCAGTTATACATTCTGAGATGCACACGACAGCCCATGGCTTTTCTCAGGTGGAAACAGAGCTTGTTTTTCTTGTTCAGAAAGCTAAAGGCTCATGAGGGATGTGCAAGTGCCTTGCCCAGGGCAAATACCATCCCTCTTCAGAGCCACGAAGATGGAAGGAAGGTACATAAGGCAGATTATTGAAGCAAAACCAGAAATTTGTAAAAGTTACCTGTGCAACTGAGAGAACTGAGACAGCCTAATGACACATAATATTGTAAACTTATGTCCTCATATCTGTACTTAAAAAGTTATTTCAATCACTACTTGATGAGAACTTAGGACTTCTATCATGTCCAAGAAAAGTCTCATGGCTACTCCTGGTTAGTTGAGCTGTAAACAGCCTCCTACCTGTTTTTCTATAAAGTACCTACCTATATCTGTTCAGATGTGATGACTGAGTATATAAAAATTGGTATCTTTGTATTCAGCACTTAGAATCCTAAAGCATTTCTGTGTCACAGCTGCTTATTTTATAACTAAAAAAAAAAACCAACCCAACCCTGAGGTTTCATTAGTTACCACAGTATCAACAGTAAGACTGTGAAAGCACTTGAATTGCATTCTGCTGTGTGCATTAGCCACAAGCAGTCAGCTAAATTCCACCTTGGGAGTCTTACAGTTACTGAGTGCAGCACTGAAAGCGCAGAGTGGTTTTCAAATTGAACCCTTCTCTGACCTGTAAGAAAGTGAATCTGTAAGTCATTGAGAGAAAGAAACAAAGACAGACACAGGGAAAGGAATGAATTAAACACAAAATTCCCTGGATTCTATGTGTAGTCATTCTTCCAACTATTAACACACTTTGGAAAGAATTAGTATTGTCATGCATGGTAGAGAAGTAGTCTTGTAGTTACTGCCTTTCTGCAGAACAACTACTTGGTGGAGTCTCAGAAAAAGGAATAGGTCTCAACCCTTCAGGTGATGTTTTACTAAAAGAAAAAAATCATTCTGAGACAAACTGAATTATTACTGCAACTGCACTACAACAACAACTGAATTACTGCATTGCTGAATCTTACTTCAGACTTCTGAATCTACCAAGAGATACAGAAGTTGCCCCTAAGACTAAGTTTAAAGTAAAATGCTACATATCAATGCTGATTTTAGAATGAGAAATTCTAGAGCCAAGGAATTACCTGACTCGAAATTTTACCCAGGAAACAAAAAAAAAAATCAATGGTAGACTGTAAGAGAAAGTTACGGTTTACAATTTAGCTGGTAGTAGTACTTAGCTGCCACAACCAGGGATCAGAGCCATGCAGCTTTGGGTATAACAGACAACACTTGTAATCACAGGCTACTACAGTCTTCAGCAGCTAGAGAGTCACTAGACTCCCTAAACTGAGTGGAGAGAGAGAGGCTTTGTCATGGCTCTTACTTCTTTCTTCTGAATACAGAGAAATGTTGCCTACAGAAAATAACAGTATCCATACTAGTTGAGAACTTGTTTTCCTCTTGGTTCTTTTAAAAGGCATAAAAAGACGTTCTCTCTACCTTTCTTTCAAAAAGGGGAAAAAAAAACCCCAAACGAAACCACAACACTATTTAGTACTGAACTTATACAACAGAACTGGAACCTCAGTTCTAGTCTTAAACCATGTAAGATGTGGATAATACTACATGTGCTATTCTCTTTGTGTTTTTTTGCTTTACCTCTATTAAATCTGACATGTGGGAAGCACCTCTCAACCCATACAGGAGTACAGAACCCATTGCTTAACACTGTAAAGTTGTTTATATAATCTCCAAATCTGCTCAGCTGCTGTTAGGCTGCCAACAAATGGACCGACTCATACTGAATTTTGTGAGGATTTCTGCAATCCAGATACTTGTGCAGAAGAAATAGGATGTATACAATCCACTCACTAAAACTCTTAAATAAGTTATTTTGACACGCCCCCCACCCCAAGCTATTAAAAACAAGACAGAAGATTAGAAGTAGTGATTTCTAAAATGAAAACTTGTAGCCATATTACCTGCTCCCAGCCTTTCCTTTACACCCAATAGTTGGTGTCTGTAACAGATACAGAATCATAGAATCATTTAGGTTGGAAAAGACCTTTAAGATCATTGAGTCCAACCACTAACATAACTCCACCAAGTCCTCCACGAAACCATGTCCCTAAGCGCCACACCTACCCGTCTTTTCAATACCTCCAGCGATGGTGACTCCACCACATCTCTGGGCAGCCCATTCTAGTGAAGAGATTTTTCATAGTATCCAATCTAAACCTATCTTGCTGCAACTCAAAGCCACTTCCTCTTGTCCTGTCACTTGTTACTTGGTAAAAGAGACTGACACCCGCCTAGCTACAACCTCCTTTCACGTAGTTGCAAAGCATGATAAGGTCTCCCCTGAGGCCCCACTTCTTAAGACTAAACAACCCCAGTTCCCTCAGCCACTTCCTCACAGGCCTTGTGCTCCAGATCCTTCACCAGCTTTGTTGCCCTTCTTTGGACACACTCCACACCTCAATGTCTTTCTTGTAGAGAGGGGCCCAAAACCGAACGTAGGATTTAAGGTGCGGCCTCACCAGTGACAAGTACCAGGGGACAATCACTTCCCTAGTCCTGCTGGCCACACTATTTCTGATACAAGCCAGGATGCTCTTGGCCTATGTCAACTTCCAACCATTTTCTCTCCTATCTAAACAACTAATTCCTTTCATTTATTAGTACTGAATTATAAAAGTGTCATTGCATGAGTTACAAAGAGAAGCATAAATCAAAAGAATGTAGCTATACATTGCATTCAGGCCAACTTCATAAAAATTAAACATTCTCTTTTCCAGTTTGCCTATTCACTTAGCTAAATGCTTTAAAGAATGCTGACAGTTCTCCTTACCACAGATGACTATCATGTGACCTATAATGTAACTATTTGATGATGGGTTGTCATAAAATTATTCAACCATATGATGTAAGCACTTTTGTAATTTTCACAGTCTCTAATTCCAACAGGTTCCTCTTTCTTGTTAAGGAAAGTGACAGAAGATGCAAGTTGCACTCCTAAGAACAGACTCATTTCATCAATATGAAATGAAGTCTTCATTGCAGTTCAAGGTTGCAAATGTAGTAAATACAAGCCCAGGAAAATAGACAGAATGTAAAACAGACATGAGAGCTAACTCTTAAATCTAGTTGATAGCATTTCCCAACATACTTTCTTTCTTTGTGAGTATATATTCTCCACTCTTACATTACAATCCATATTTAGCAAATTCAGAGAAAACCAACATTAGCATACAGAAAGATCAGAGAGCTCCAAGCAATTAGCTATGATGTGGTTTTTTTATATCCACATGCTTCAATGTTAACTTTAAATGACAGAAACGACCAAAATGGGATGCCAACTCAGTAAATACAATGTAAAACCCAATCCAGCTCCTGTCGAATTTAGTGGACGATTTGCCCTTCTTTCAGGGGAACTAGGATGAAAGCAAGCAGGTTTACCTATGCTCCCCATGCTATCAATTATTTCAGGTGTGTTTTGAGCAAACATTAGTAAAATTTCTGCAGTTGCCTGGCCAGATATTATTGTTTTAGTTAAGACTATGTTTATTATGTTTAGATCATGTCAAGTAAGTGAACTAAGCTGTACTTAAAAATGTCCCCATTAATCTAAGAGCATTAAACTATTTGTTTTATATTACCATATTATTATACTGGTATAATAATTGCAATGCTGGCAAATAGCCTTTTGTGGACAAGAAGTTGGAATCATATTTAGACCAAACTGAAAGAGGTTAGTCTGAAACTGAAAGAGCAGTGTCCCCCTAACACTATATGAAGTTTGACTAAACCAGTTCAATTATGTCAGTGCAACAGTTACTGCAAAAGAGCTATACTATACTATAAAGCTATAATAAGTCAACAAATCAGAAATGGTTTGAAAATTAAGACCACAGCACTAGCACAGCACTTTGTTATTTCTAGTACAGAGAATTTGATACTCATGCAAGTTCCTGCTGTGGAAGAATGGAAATGGAAGAAAGTACCTTGAAGCCTTCCCCAGTTTCCAGGAAGGAAAACTTCTCATGGAACGGAGTACAGTATAATAGAGCAACTGCATTTCAAATGAAATGGTGCTGGTCTGTAAGTAAGCTTATATATGTGACTAGCTTTGCCTGTCTCACTGCAGTAGTGCCTTTGAAAGAACAGCCAAGGTGCAAAAGGAACAGAAACCAGTAATTTATTTACAAAGCTTATTTGACTTCTCAAGTTTAATATTCAAAAAGGGGGAAAAAAAAACAATCTTTGTGCAGAAATTATTTATTGTTTGTGGTTTTTGCTGTCCTTCTACATACACATACATATTTAATCAAGACCCAGGACTTCAGTCTGCACTCTTGAAAACCAGGATCAATACTCTGAAAAGCTGTCACGTGGAGCAAGCTAAAATCAAGATTTAAGAGCCTAAATGCTTTGAAAATTTTTCCTCAGACTGTTGGTATCCATTCAAATACTGTTCAGCTTCCTGCTATCCTTTACTCCCTCTGTAACAGTACAAGGGGCAAGTTCACGAAATTTTAATGTCAGATGAAAAAGTCTAAAATAATATTGAGGCACACATAGTTCTATTGCTATCTCTCGTCTAATGCTGGTATACTTATTATTTATTTATTATTACTTACTATTATATTCTGTAAGCATATCCTTTTGACATTAATTTTCAGTAAAGAAACCCCCCAAACTATTTTCAGGAACATGAACAATAAATTCTTGGGCAGATGCTCAACTTTTTCCTCTTGAGTCAGACAAACAAATCTGTCTGTCCTCTCCTGACTTCTGCTTTCTACAAAGCAAATGCAAAAACTCACAAACTTGCTGAATTACTGTAATTGTTCAGGAGTTAGACAGTTTAGCTATTTAGTGGCCTGGTGATCTATTTTGCCATCAGAATCACTGAATGCCTTCGTTTTCTCCCATCCTTAGCCTGTCATATAAATAGGCCTTCTGTCTACCAAGTAGCACTAGATGCACCATGTGATGCTGATGTCTAGCTTACTGCACTCATAACCTCTCTTTCACAATGACCTCACAGTAATAACAGCTTTTGTTTTCACATGAGATAAGCTGACATAAAATGACTCTAGTAAAGTATTTGTCATAATTTTTCTTTTATAATGAAAATAATTACGCGTGGAGTGTTTTTAAGGACTCGATTACACAGGACTTGGAATTACCTGTTATTCTGGGAGGAAGCACATAAGGAAATTAGTTCTACCAAACATTTGATGAATGTTTAATCAGATAATATACATTCAGACTTGTAATGCCTCTTACTTAAACCAGGGAAAAAGTGTACCAGGATTTTCAAGATAAAAATGTGACAAGCTACATGGAGACAGCCATTTTACACACTATTATCATGCACTTCTGTAGTCTTAATTCCTTCTAATTCTTTGTTCTTCTCTTTCTCCTTGACCATTCCCATCTGCCAAAGCCAATACAGTTAAAGAATATGGCTTCTCTTCTTTACCCGCATGCAGTTCTAAGAGTAAAACCAGTCATTGCAAGCTACTGAAGGCTATTTCCAACTTTCTATTTTTCATTTCCATTTTCTTTTTCCTTTTGTCTTCTTGGGCAAGAAGAAGGAAGTAAAGAGTTTCAGTTGACTGGTTGGTAGGCCGGTATTTCAGCTTTGGCTCTTACCCTGAAAGATTAGGTAAGTACTCTCCCTCCCTCTCTGCCTGGCAACAAGGAGGGTTAAAGGGATATCAGCAGCTGCTGAGATGAAAAGAAAGAAAATGCGTGATATATTTCATCAGAGAAGTGCATCTGGCACCTAACACCCAAGCATAACGCTCTGAAGGCATGCAAAGGAGAAGGAAAGGAAACATGCACCTAATGAATATGTGATAAATAGTTGTGGCACAGTGTATCAACCAGCAGCCGAAGACTCATTTTTAGTCTTATTGTTTATAGTTGTAAATAGTAAGATTAGTTACAAAATAAAAGCTAGTTGGAAATCCAGAACTATTATCCATTAAAAGCAGAAGTTTGCCTCAAAACGTGAATCAGTTTTATCCATGAACACACGTGACCATTTCCCAAATGTCGCCCTCCTTCCTTATTTCCACTCTCCTGTGACCATTACTCCACTAACCATGCCACATTTCACATAATGGGCTTCAGCATCATCAGTGATTTTAATGTTGTCTGACTGACATCCACTTTCAAAATGATCTTTTATATTTCAACACTGAGAGTGGCAGTACATGTACATACAAGGAAATATATTGGATTCAAAGAGAATAGTATCTGACTAAAGAATCAAACTTTTGTGAAACTAAATATTGTAACAACAGCCACATACTAACATTTCTTAGTCTTTATGTGATTCTCTGCAACCTGAACTTCTGTAAGCAGTAGCTGTTATTAACAGTATGTGATACTGCATGTATATGTATTCTTTAATCTTTTCCTTCCCTAGTTAATGTGTTACAACCAGGACAGGTTTTGGTAGTTTTTCGGTTTTGTTTTATATTCTTCATTCTTTTGTTTTGTTCCTAGGCAGCTGAGACATTTCCAATTTGCGTCCAGGGTCACGATTACATAGCAAATCTGACCTGATATTTAGGTCTGGAAAACTGACTCTGGTCCACTGCCTTTACCTTAGTTGCTATGCTAGAGCGGGAAGAGATCGCTTGGAAACCAAGCTTTGTATGGGGAGATACTTTACCTCTATTTTCCGTGAGATACCATAGGTACTATTGAACATATGTATTCTTGGAGTATATAGCCAACTATTTTAAAACTGAAACTATTTTTTACTGAAAACTGCATGACCTGTGAAGTGTTGCCACTGAGTTGCTACCAGTTTCTTACAGCTTTCGCTGCATTCTGTAACTTCAGCTCATCAGCTAGAGTACTCCAGCACTACTGGGAATGATCCATTCAGAGTCTGACTTCAAGTCAATATTGTTCTTCCTGTTCTAGCTTGGTTCAGTTAGCCAAGAAGTTAGATGACCTCATATATATTAAATGAAATCTTCAAGCCTCGCTCCACACAAAACTGTGCAAAACATCACCTGAGTTCACACAAATCCCACATACTCAAACTATTCAAGAAATCCATCCATCCACACCCGTAGTGTTCCTTGCAGACCCACTGCCATAAATAGATAGAGACTGATTAAGTTTCTCATTTTCACAGCACCCTGAAGGCCAAACAACTTTGGTACTGAATAACTTTGAAAACTTTGAAACTCCCTTCTCTGTATTCCTTGGATAGCTTTTGCCTTACTCTATGGGGATGTCAAAGTCTTTATCTACATACGGATTCCTCCTCTCCAATATATACATTAGAAACACCAAAGCTCTTCCAAGAACAAATCTAGAACAGGAGGTTGAAAATAATCTCATTCATTTAGAAGGACTTGCTAGATCACTTCTACTTGATTCTTTTTAGTATATTTCAAATTATTTCTGGTAACAGTTCACAACAACCAGCTTGCTTATTATATATGTAGGAGGCTGAAAAAGTGATTGTGACCTCCAGATACGACAGTGATATTGTACAATACATCAATCCCTCGCTCAGTCTGACTAAAGTGAATCACTGACACCTGAGATTCCCTTTAAGAAAATGAGGGAAGAGGGTGAGACAAGTTGAAGCTCGTTTCACCTGCAAGCTAACCTGATGACTCATTGTTCATTTCAAATCTCTTTCCTAAAGCATTCCATAAATCTAAAGTTGGTGGTCCAATCTTTATCATATCAAGTTTTTAAATAACTATCTTCCCTGACTCTGAAAGACTGATGTCATTATACATGAATTACACACAAAGTAGTATTATTAATTGCCTTTTCCTCGGATTGAGAGACTACTTCTGAAGATAATCTTTTGAGTTCACAGAACACACATTGACACAATGTAGCTCTATATCAACATACAGGAAAGGGGAGATGAAAAATACCTTTTTTTGCATCTTGAATGAAGTCCAGTCTACCTTAATTTTTGCCAGTTTTTCAAGGTTCATGTATAGTCAGTCAGGAAGACACATCATTGACAACATAACCCTGATTTCAATTATGCAATTAGGATTGATTAAGAGATAAGTGACCTTATTGAATACTTTGTTGCTAGTGCATTTTCTTTATCAAAGATCTCATCTGTGATTTTACTAAATGCTTCCTCCCTTCAAGGGAGATGTCTTGCACAACATGCATTATTATAGTCTAACAGTAGAAGTTTTCGCATAGAATTGACTAACTTTTATAACAGAAGTTACTTCAGATTACATGATGGGAAAAATCAGAAAAGATTTGGAGAGAGGAAGAGAAAGAAAGAGAGTGTGAGAAGGAGAGAGAGATTATTTGGTAATCAGGAAACTGTGATTCCTGAACACAAGAAAACAAGCAGGTAGGGAAATTCTCTTCAAAACTTTTAATGTGATGCATTATTTGAACTGATCAGCAAACTACTGCTAAACTCACTAAAGAATATGTAGCAGAATCTCCTGCATGTAAAAGATCTTCTTCTGCTCTGTTCCTAATCACAAAAGACAAATGATGGTACCCACTGGCCTAAATAAGACATCTTCCCTGCTCTTTCTCTCAGTGCACAAGCCAGCAGATTTGCTGAGGAACTCAGAGTTCCACTGTTTTGTCACCATTTCTCTTTCTAATAAAAAAAAGTGAAATAATAATAGATAAAATAACTGAGTCCTAGTGTGTGCGAAGTATTTCATGTAAAAGTATAATCAGACTCCATAATGGGTCTTACCTTAAAGTTCGTGTTCTCGTTAAGTTTTGCAATTTCTAAGGTAAAGTTGAAGTGGCTTAAAGACAACATAGCATGAACAAGGACTTTAAGGATTAGACTTAATATAGTAATAGATTATAGTATCTTATAATGCACACAATTTATTTTATTATGAAGGGTTTTGGGGTATGTGCATCCATGTAATTCAGAAATCTACAAGACTGGGAATTTTCTGGTGACATTATTTCATTTGGAAATACCAGCTCACTCTGAAGGGTTTTCATGTACCAGGAAAAATCTCTAGCTAGAGAGAGTAATTCCCCAGACCAGAAAATAGGTCAGGCATTAGGGCACTCATCTGCACTGTGGGAGATGTGGCTTCAAAATGCTCCGTGTTCTGCCTGATATTAATTTCTATTTATGTTATAGCTTGCATACTTCATCATATGTTCACTGGCCTGCATTTTTACAGTCTGATGATTTGGACACTTGCCTAGGAAGTTGGAGACTCAGTTGAACATCCCTGTTCTATCCAGTTCTTCAGAAAGACTTCAAGCTGGCTGGATATCTGCGTGAATGCATTGGCCAACAAGCTCTTTATGGATAGATCCTACTTTCTTTTCTCTTTCTGCAGAAAATGTGCAGAAATTCCTTCTTATGCACAGATATTCAGACAATACAAATGCCAAAACCTGGAGCTTATTTTGGACAGAAGTCTTCTATACAATCTAGTGCCATATGAAACATTGCACAGCACCACCACCTTGGAATAGCAAAGCTGCATGCAATCTCACTTTCAGTGACTTAATTCAAGCCAGGAGACAAACAATTAAGTAGTTTCAAATCTTCAGCACATCACGTGTTTGGTCTACCATGTTTTCACTACTCTGCAAACCCACTTGGAAAAACACGTTTTTCTTTCTCCTTCCACCTAGTTGGTACAATGCCCTCTTGTACCTCTTCAAGGTTGAGGCCAGAAATTCCCTGCTTTCCTTGCTTTTTGCCCATCTTTGAAAAGGAAAAGAGATCTTGGGGTTCTTTTGTCCCTCAAAGCATGGCTAGATGGGCTAAAACACTTTGCTTTTAATTCATGCCCCATGGTTTAAAACTCCATTTTGATGCGTCTTTAAGGTCATGACTGTCAAAATTTCTATTTCAGGGCTGTCAGTAGATATGGGGGAAGTACTACTGCATTTTTAAAAGTTATTTTAACCTGCTTTATGTTTTCAAGCTCATCTTTTAAACAGAGAATAAGAAACACAATATACAGATATTTCTAATGAAAATAGAGAACTCTGTATTCGTCGCATGAATCTGAACACTGGCTGTACAAGTATAAACCTATATTATCAATGTTCAATTTGGCCTTTATTACGTAGTGTAAAGTGAGTGTAAAATAGATGAGAATTTTGCCTGGGAAATGAATTGAAAACTCAGGTATCTAAGGCACCTTGCAATCCAGGAGTTAAAGACAGAAAAAAAATAATTAATGTTTCCCATTTCTCATGCAACTCTGATCAATATAATTCATCTGAGTCATATGAATCTTAGTGGACAATAACTTACATAAAAAGCATTTTCACCAAGTCATCCAGCTCTCATTAACTTCTTTAAAATCAGAGGGGATGTCTCAAGAACAAGATTTACAGATCAATATAAATTTACAGATTGCTTGTCATACTTGTCAGTCATTTTTGCCCCAAGGGAAGAACAGCTTCAGAACTGTAGTTCTAACATTTACAGGTATACTATATTCACAAAGAGCTCGCTTTCTAGAACCACTTTTGATACTAAAAAACTGTAATTTAGAGGAAAAAAAGCTTTGGATTAAGACTTGCAATGACATTCTTCTAGAAAAGGCAATTATAGATGGTGCCTGGTTTTCAGAGGATTTGATCACTCACAATTCTGGTGGAATGTTTCAGTGTTTATACAGATAAGAATCTGCATTTTAAAAGAAAACAGAAACAATATGGCATAAAAAAGACGTGATATCTGTTTAAACCCACCACCTTAAGGAACAACCAACCAAATTATTTTCCATTAAGTCAGGCAAGTTTAGCAAGTAACAATTGAACGTAAATCAGTTCCTTCTGTCTAAGACATTGTTCTCATATGTGGTTTTAAGAACTCAAATGGCAGCAAGTTAACCTTAATTGTTCCTTGTTTAGCTTGCACCATTTAAATAATGAAAACATCTGTTTTTATAGATATAACATCTTTATACGTTCTTCCCTGCCCCCGCACTGGGAGGAAGAAGGGCATTTGTCTACTGACTTTGCTCTGTACATGGGAAATGTTATTCATCACACAGAAATGGATGCCATTAAGTAACCATATTGAGAGCTGCTGTTCTGCTTCTTAGAGCACAAAGTTAACTTGAGTTGACTTTGTCCTTACCAAAGTGGGATGGTTCTTTCAACCAAGCTGGTAAGGTTCAAGTGAAACACTGCTGTGCCTGGTAACAGATTTAGACAAATGAGAGAATCCAGAAGATGAAAAGAATGGTAAGGACCTGACAGAACAGGGCTTATGAAGTGAAGGTCAGTGAACTGGGCATCTTCATTCTAAGAAGAGGAGACTGAGGAGACATTATCAGAACTGCATATACATTTTAAGATGGGTCTTAAGGTGACAGTTGTCCAAATTTGCCATGTCCCCATGGCATGACATGGCAGGGTTCAACCCCATGGAGTTAATGAGATTAATTTACAGTAAAGGAAAGTTTGGTTGGTTAGGTCTTACAAAAGCTTGCTAAGCATAAAGAAAGATATGCGATAAAACATGTTACCTAATAAGGCTGTGGAATTCACGTTACTGGAATTTTCAACAAAACAGGATAAATAAGCATCTCTCAAGAACAAGGTATATTATATACTTAGTGTCCAGTCAGAGCAGAAGGCAGGAGGAGGCAAAATGATCAGGTATGGCTGTTAATGTTTCTAGGTATTTTATTTCCTTCTAAAGGTTGGTTTTTTTTTTCTTTCCCAGGTGCACCTGGGGTTTTTTACAGTTCAGGAATTTAAAAATACTAACTGTGGCTAAATTAAATTTCCCTCTTAGAAAGTAATATGCATGTCCCCTGGCCATTTATTTCCCGCCCCCCCTCTCAGAAGTAAATTAATTTGTCTACAAACTGAAGTAAATGTAAAATTGGTCCTTGAAGAAATCCAACACTTTTATTCCTAAGACACTTGGCAAAACAAAGCAGGCTCATTAGACTTACTGTGAAGTTAAACCTCATTGAAATCTTATATACAAGCTTTACTCTAATAGATTGTGTAGGCTTTGTGGGTTTTGATACTATTCTTTAAAAATAACTGCCTTTTTTCTCATTCCACTGAACTGTTCTTCCCTACAGACTTTCCTCTAAAACTGTCAGCTCTTGAAATGTCTGTTACTTCCATGGACTTCCAGGATACCAAGGCATTGCCTTTTATTAAATTATGTTTCTAAAAAGCAAAGTTCACTAGTCACAACAGAAATGGGATGCAAACTGACCATAAACAAGCACAATCTCCGTGTGTCCCTCTCCACCTCACCACAAGTCCATCTACATGGACAACATTTTAGAGTCAACAATTGTATGAAAGCTGTCAGGGATTGATTATTTCGAGGATTTCATTCCAAGCAAAGGGAAACTCCAGCACTGTTTCTATGGAGGACAATGAAAATCCTCCTATAAGAGGCACTTCCTGTGAAGAAAATGCAGTGCACAAAAAGCTGCTTGAAAAAATTCCAGTAAAGTGAAAAAAAATAACCAAAAATTATTATCAAGACAAAATAACTCTGATTTGAGCTCTTTAATGGGAAAACCTATTCTTCAAATTATGTGATCACCTAATACTGAAGAAGAATAAAAGAGAAGCGGATATAGGTGGAACAATAATCCATGCCACAGAGAAAAAAACATTGAGATATGTGTCAAGAAAAGTAGGAGGATAAAGGTTCTGATGTATGTCTACCATGAAACCTGTGTGCAGTGTTCAGAAGAACATGCACAGAATAATAGAAAGTAGAGGAGGCTATCTCACTAGCTTCTATCTGTCTTTTGTTTTGCTCAGATTTCTTAAGAGAAAAAAAATCCCTCACTTTTGTAAATCCTGCTCATTGAAGTACTTAAAGTAGCACTGTAATGTTTTGTGGCCTGGAGTCATTGATATCTATTCTCAACTTTAATTCTCTTTTAATGCAGCTTTTGCCAAGAATATATGCCAGCACATCAGAAAACTGTTAAACAAATCACTTCAAGGGAAGTTACTTCTTAAAACATGGTGCTTGGCCTCAGGTAATCACAAGGTGCTGCGGCTGTCATGGCTACAGACTATTAAGGATCTAACACTGGATCAACTGTTTTCATTCTTGGAAAGGCCCCAAAAGGTGGTATTAGGCAATAGCTTTTCTATCTAGAAAACTCATATGCTGGATAATGCGGAGCACTCCAATCCTCTTTGATCCAGTGTATCTATGAGTCACTGCGGTGCTGCAGCCAAGTACCAGCGCAAAATCCCCCAACCCTTCCCCTGCAATTTCAGCTGGATATTGCACTCGTGGCTTGCTGTCCCAGAGAGTGCCGTTTGTGCAGATTGGCTGCGTGATTATAAACAGCTGCTGCACATCACTGTAGAGTCATTGTACTGCAGTGGCAGGTGAAAGGACTTGTGCACTCCAATCTAATTGCACGCACAAGTAATATACTGTAGCTTTCTAAAGACACTGACAAGAGGTTTTGAAAGTATTCTAAGAATCTTCAGAGCAAAGAGGAAAAGGTACTGTAAAAGTAATTCTTTATTAATATTGCATGTTCTATATCCTTACAATATCCTTGCCACATGTTTGAAATAAGCATAGGAATACTGTGCAAAGGCACATTGCCACTTGAAATTTTTTGAAAAGGCATCCTGAGCACCCTACACCATTGCTAGAATCCCAGTGTCAACGGTTTGTAGCCAATGTACACTGTAAAGAAGAAAAAAATCAAGCAATACTTTTTCTATCCAAATAGTCTACTTCTGCTCAACTTTGCTGAGCTATGCCATAAAAGCCTGTTAGGAAAGGCTGATTTGCTTCCTAGATGGTAACTTTGCACGAGTAAGCAGTGTATCTCAAGCATACTGTAGACCTACTAGATATTAGAAAAAATCACCAAACCAGAAATTGCATTGCAAATTGTCAGACTCACAGCTGTTGAATTATATCCCACCAGTATTTTGTGATATAGAGTAGATAATCACATATTTAGATATTCAGACAATACTAAAATTTAGGCATGTCAGGAAGACTGAGGAAAAAAGGGAATATGACAGTAATCTTTCTCCTCTACTCTACTCTGATGAATTTAATGGCATTAGTTCATATTTAATCCCTACTAACAGAGCAGAAAGTAGTTCACTGTCTGAGACAGACATGGATTGGATTAACTCACTTTATTTAAAAGCAAACATAGTCCTAAAGTTGCTGATATTTTGTCTATTGAACTATCATATACTCTCTCTATGGATCAGAACAAAATTAAAACAGGAAAAAAAAATTAATTCAAGTTTCCAGGACATATTACAAACTTCTGTTATTTTCTTTTCTGTGTTCAATTGGTATCTTAATATGAGAGAGAGCGAGAGCCTGCAGAAATAGCACATCTATACCAGAAAAAGGGACGCTTTTTAATAATGTGTTAACCAGTGCATTAGAATCCAGCATGAACAACACAGCCCACTTGTAAGAAGTGATAACGGGCAGAAAACAAATCTTAGACCCCACAATCATCCCAGCTAAAGAAGGCCTCTGAACTAAGAGCATACTTCCCAATGGGTTCACTATAATTCCCTGCAGTCAAGAGACATAATAACGTTTCTAATAGTTGCATAACCTTGTGGTAGTGCTTACTCCTCTTCATTGATGATATAAGTGAGTTCTCAGCTGTGTCAAGCTAGGTAGGGTGTATCCTACCTTCTACCTAACCTTCTAACTCAATTTCATTTTCACCCACTATACATATTTAAATGACAACACACCTCATCTACACTAGAATTTCAAAACCTGCTAACTGGCATGTCCACAGCAATATATATTTCCACAGAACAATTCCTTCCCTTTCCCCAACTACACAGAAGGTGAGGATAAGAAGAAAGGGAAAAAAGCTCTAACAAATCTTTCCGTTTCTTTTCTTGAAGCTATTGTTTCCCTGGACATAAGTTAGGAATTTTTGGCTTAATCAGATTTTCACAGATCGCCATATTTGGAGGAAAACAGAGCATTATCATCAGAGACACCTTCTCAAGTCATCCAGCTGAGTCACAGTACATCATTAAATACCACTTCTCTAGTGATGAGGCATTAGGAAGAATAGACATTGTGTGGTGGCACGCAACTTTTTCTGGCATGAGAACCAACTTTTCCTATTATCCACAAGTGATAAAATCATAGGTAGTCATACAGGTTATTTCAAACCACAGTTGATAAAATCTTGACATATCATCATGTCTTTCTGCACCAGGACTATGCCATAAAACAGAAGGTACACCCTATCATGGGAAAATCCCTATCTAAAAATGATTATTCTTGGCCTTGGTAGTACTTTCACTCAATGTCTGATACAACTCTAATTTCTGTTCTTCTTCCATAAGGAGAAGGCAGTGGTTACGCTTGTCTTCGTGAGGGCAAACTTTCCATGGCTTCTGCTCCAGACAACCCACATCCATTCCCCCTACCACCACTACACAAAATCCAACTGTTTAATATTTTAGAGGTACTTTTAAATTAATTAATTATTCTCCTCTGTAAGTGTTAAAAAACCAATTTTCTCTAAAGAGAGGGTGGGACGTATCAACCTTCATACCTTGTCCTCAATACTCCTGTAAAGTAGCTAATTTATTGATTATTTGCATGGAAACCTTCTCTGTGTTGCTTGTTTCTTTTGACCAGAGATGACAGCTTGCCGGTTTTGTACTGCCTTTAGAACACTGTAGATCTGATATGCTAACATGAATTGATCAATGAACTGAAAATTATCTCCCTATATATGTCTACAACAAAGTCCTGAAGTATGGTAAGAGACTCGGATAAAAGTCTTTAAACTACTGCTACCTTGAAACAGTGAAAGCAGCCAAGAATTTTAATGTGCCTGCTTTATTTTGTGGTGTCCCACACCTGGCTGATCTTTGCAACCCTGATGAACACATGAGAAAGCTGAGTAGATTTTGCAGTGTTGCTATTAAAGCATGAAAGGGCCGACTGAATATTGCATTGAGACACCACCCAAATTTTGGCAAGATTTCTGATTCATGTTTAGGAGTCGTGTCCACAGACATAAGTCACTTAAGCAATATAAGTATGTGGTTAATATTTATGCTTTTGCCTGTTAATTCTGACAGCCCACAGCCCATGTTCACCTTTTTGAGTTCTACAAAGATCTAAGGTACGCTGATCCCTCCTTTAATGAGATCAGTGATCTCTAACTAACTCTTTGAGGTCATCTGCCAACAGAGCCAGCCCTCCTCGATACCCTGTTATTGCCCACTGAGGAATGCCAATGCATTGTGAGTATTTGCTCTAAAATTCGAGAAGATAGAAATTTTACCTATAAACTGGCTTCTTTATCCATCACTGCTCTTACATGCATTTGCCTCTTACTTACATGCATCTGCTTATACAAGAGTGGAAATCTCTATTTTTGGTACCAAATATCTTTTGCTTATTTGCATGCTTTGTGTACACACACACACACACACATATATATATTTAAGATACCTTAATGTAAATTAGCTTGAATCTCACCATTCTGTGATCTGTAACCAAGTTACTGTTTTATTATATATATTTCTGAATCACCTTAAATCTAGAAATTGGCTATTAATTAAGCATTGCTGAAATCACCTTGCATTTTCAGTAAATCTTGAATTGTTGCTAAATCATAACCGTGTATATCACTCCATCCTCAACAAATGCTCCTTTCAGTGTCCTTTTACGCTGACATTTCATTGAAATATATACTCAGCAGATACTGTTTCACTAATAGTCTATCACACTTTCCACTATACTCAAACTGTTTCAGTATTTCCCATTTGCTTTGCAACAGACTAAAATGATCATTTTTGGGGTGAGCAAAGAATGTCAAGAGAAAATAGATACTCGCCAGCATGCTTATCCCATGCCTTCCTTCCTGGCCGTGCTGTCTGCAGTAAGTATAATGCATCTGCTCCAAAGTTTAAAAGTATTTCTAGAACAGCAAGTCCCAGCTCATAAATCATTATCTGAATAGAGGAGAACAGAAGACAGCCTGACTAGGAACCCTCTCTTGTCCTTAATATCTATTAGCTGTCTCACAACAAGATCAGTCACTTTACCTTGAAACATCTATGATCATAGAATCATAGAATGTGTTGGGTTGGAAGGGACCTTTAAAGATCATCTGGTCCAATCCCCCTGCAGTGAGCAGAATCATCTTTAACTAGAAAGGCTGCTCAGAGCTTCATCAAGCCTGACCTTGGATATCTCCAGGGATTTGGCCTCCACTACCTCTCTGGGCAACCTGTTTCAGAGTTTCAACACCATCATGGTGAAGAACTTCTTCCTAATGTCTAATGTAAATCTCAACTAGGGCAAACACAGCATAGGTGCATTCTGAGCCATCCTCTGTTTAAATGAACTTCTACCCCTTAACTCTAAAAACGGTACGTTGTACTGTGTAGCACTGTTACGGATCTTCTATAGCATTTAGTTCTCCCACACGTTAAAAGTGAATGGTTATGAAAAACCATTCTTTGTTTCTGTCTACTCTGCCGGAGG
>NW_010206585.1:0-9007 GCF_000695765.1 Mesitornis unicolor
CGCTACCGAGGGCTCCCAGAGCCCTGGGGGGAGCCGGGCCGGAGCTTCGGGATCCCCGGAGTGCCTGGGGCCGCAGGCGAGGAACGGCCTCGGTGCGACTGAAAAGTTGAATTTGTGTTCAAGAAATCACGGCGCTGGGACCGGGTGCTCACAAGAGCAGCACCCAGGGGTGCGAAGCCCCTCAGCACCTGAGGGTGCCGGGCTGCGGGTGCTCCCGTGGGGCACTTTGGGCTGTGGGATCTTCCCTGAGGCTGTCCGTGCTCTGGGGTGGCTCTGGCAGCTGTAGCAGCCCCTGGTCCGGGCAGAAGCTGCGTGTTACCCGAAACTTCAAACGTGTGAGGAGCCTCATGAGCATCGCTGCTCCCTCAGCTGCACGGGTTTGAGCACGCTGAGGCGCTGCCTTGTGTATTTTGGGTGGCTGTGGGATGTAGACGCAGGGCATGAAGGTGGGAGATGCGTCTTTAGGTCATCATAAGTGGCCAAAGCAAATGCTTTTTTGCTTTTTTCCTCCTTTCCGATTTGCTTGTCCCTCTCACATCTTCGTTTTCCAGCCTCCTGTGCCTCTGCCAGGGCATTGCTGGTAAATCTGGGCTCCACTGTGGGTGCAGCCTCCCTGGGACTGGATGGCTCTGGGCAGAATTACTGTCCCTTGGCGTCTGGTAGATGTGAAAACACACAGTGGTAGTGGTTACCTCTCTTGGTGCCTAAAGAGTTTTATATTCCTGATCAGCTTTAGGGCTTTATTTCACCTTACTTTGGGCCAGAAGCTTTGATTTCTCTGAGTAGGCTGCATTTTGCTAAACTCGGATGGAGATTTTGGTCTGTCCGTGCTGACTCTTTGTTCTGGATTTAATTCTAAAAGAAACTGTAAGGTTTCTTTCTGTATTTTTTTAGCGAGGTGGAGGCAGGCTTGTGGTTTGCATCGATGTGTTTGGTTGGGTTTTGGGTGCCAGTGTACTATGCTGTGAGTGATACGGTTTAAGTGAAAAACTGCCACCATCCAGTTGCGCTCACACGGGGGAAATATTTCTCTTTTCAGGCTCTGGAGATACAGCCAGCATTTTTCGTTCACATGGCAGCAGCAAACTCGAGTCCACCTGGCTCTTTGGATCTAAACCAGCCGGGATTTGCCAAGGAGATCCTGGGAACTAAGCTGGAGGTCAAATACCTCTGCTCTGATTGCAAGAATATACTGAGGAGGCCGTTTCAAGCTCAGTGCGGGCATCGCTACTGCTCCTATTGTCTGAAGAAAATCATCAGGTAACTTTTGTGCCTTCAGTCTGAAGACAAAATGCTTGAAAAGGCATTTTCAAGCAAAAAGTAAAGAGAGAGAAGCCTCAGTTTTAGGGCCTTGTCAAGAAGGGAGCTGTGTTTAATTGTTGAGGATCGGCGTCAGGTCGTCTTCAAGGGAATGTGTGAGCTCCGACTTGCTCTTTTTGTCCCAGGGTTTGCTTCAGAGTTCCCTTTTCCAGAATCCCTGGGGTTATTTTTGCCTTTCAGATGTTATCCAGGTGGATCACCCATCTCCTTCAGTCTTCATCACAGCTACTGCTCCTAAAAGTCAGGTTGTCAGGCCAAAATGCGAGGCATTTCAGCACGTGCTGGCTTCCGGAAAAGTTTTGTAGTGTCTCACTCTTGCCTTTAAATGAGGGAAGTTGAATGGAGCAGTTAATGAGGAGAAGAGGAAAGAGTTAGGATGAGAAATGAGCATCAAAAATGCACATGAGCAAAGGCTTAATGGGTTCTTTTAAAAATAATAAAATGCTTTAATCTGATAAAGTTACCAGAAATCATTTTATAATGGTGAATCGGTCTCTTTTTGTTGTGTGTGATGATGATTTTCCTGTCTGCTAGTGCTGGACCTCAGAAGTGTGCCAGCTGTATTCAGGAAGGGATATACGAAGAAGGAATTTCCATTTTGGAAATCAGCTCGGTAAGTTAAAAAAATGCACTTTAAATAATAAAGCAGCTCCCCGATGATGTCAACACCACTTGCAGTTTTAGTTCAGAACGCAAGTTCTGAGAACCCCTCATTCCTAGGAAACGTTTTCTTCAGCAGTGAGAGGTCTGATGAATGTGGTGGACTCTCCAGCTTCGAAAATCCAGGTCACGTTAGTGTAGGGGTGGCCTACTTAAATGCTGTAAGAATGATTTGTTTGCCATTAGCACATCTGCGAGGATGCGATGTGGCAACTGGCCTGGGAGGAGCCTTAAAGTCTCAGTAAAGTATTCAGAGACTGGACTAAAACTGCAGTCCCTCGGTAATTTTAATGGTTCCCTTGGGTTTTTTTCCATTTTAGGCTTTCCCAGACAACGCAGCTCGAAGGGAGGTGGAAAGTCTCCCCGCTGTCTGCATTAACAGCGGCTGCACGTGGAAGGGGACTATTAAGGAATACGAGGTAAAGATCAAGGCTTTCAATGCCCGTGTCCTTTTTCCTCCTTCTGGGGAAGGCTCAGCCGGTTTTGCTCATGGCAGTGGTGGTGGGAGCTCTCACCTCGCTGGACTTCACTGAGTGCTGGAGGGATTTCTTGGCTGAGCTGGGTCTGTGGGCCCTGCTGAGGGCACAGGCTGAGCTGAAACAATTTCAGGTTGGTTTGTGATCACGGGCACCAAGCACATCCCTTGTGGGAACCACAAGTTGGAGATAGAGCGAGGTGGGAACCACCCACCCTATCTCCATCTCCTTTCCGCTATACAAAACAAGCAAACTATCAAGAAACTGCTGTGCCATGAAATGTTGGACTCGATGATCTTAAAGGTCTTTTCCAACCAAAACCATTCTATGATTCGGTGCAATTGCTGTGAGGTTCTCTGCGTTACGTGAGCTTGAAACCTTCTTCAGACCCATGAGCTTGGGGAAAGCAGCCTGGCCGTGGTCCTGTTTCCAACCAGCTGCCCCCACAGCTACCAGGGCAGTGGGACCAGGCGTTGGTCACTGGCTGGCCACCCATCGCTTCGAGCTGTTCTGGGCCATGAGCCTGCTGGACAGGGTGGTTTGTCCACCCCTGCTCCTCTCAAGGAGCCCGTCAGCTGCTTGTTAATTCAGGCCTCAATCGTGGCTGTGGGCGTTTGGTCTTCAGCATGGATCCAGCTCATGTGCCTCATGAGAAGTGTGTTCTGGCTGAGGATGGCAGTGGACCCCGTGCTTTCCAACAGGTCAGCATCATTAAAATGTGTTGGCAATTAGTAGTGGATGTGTGTTCACCTGTGAAGCTTTGGTGCTCCTGAAAGACAATTTTGTCATCCCTCTTGCAATGGATGGGGTCCTGAGGTAAGAGGATTGAATTTTATTTACCACTTGCCCTGGGTAAAGGTTGTAGCCCTGTGGTTCATGGAGCTTTGGTAGTGACTGAGGTATGTGTCAGGAGGAGGTTTAACCTTGGTCTGTGTAGGCTGATGTTTGGATTCTCTTTGCAATGCCACTGCAGGAAGAAAGAGCAGCTGGAGATTGTGCCTGAGTTTTCTGCCCAGCTTGGTGAGCCCCTTAACAGAGAGACCCTGCTGCACCTCTGCTTCCTCATCCTGCTCTGCAGAACCTTCTGCTTCCTTATGTGAATAGCACAGCCCATAGGATGAGGGGATGTAGGGTGCTCAGTGGTTCTCCTGCCATGCAGCCCTCATGCACAGATCTGCAAGTGGCTCCTGGTGTGGATGTAAGGCTGAAGTTGGAAGCTTAATGCTGCTGAGAGCTTGGGAGCTGCATTTCAGGGCACAGTGTGTTTTGCTGAGGCTCCAGGTTCAAGCCTGCAGATTGTTGGACCCACGCTCTACTTTCTGCTGGAGAGCAGTGACTGGAAGTCTGATGCCCACTGCAGCATTCAAAGTGGTGATTATAGTGAGTGAGCTCATCTCCATTAGACTCAAACAAATTATACTTGTCAGCAGCTTCCAATGCTGTTGCCTGTGCTGTGACTGATGAGCTCTTCTGAGCTTTTTCTCCTGGGTTTAAAAAAAAAGTCTTAAAGAGTTTTTGCTGAGCTCAGCAAAAAACATCCACTACCACAGGTCCTTCCTGTGTGGCCTTAGAAATGTTTGAATGCGGGCTTGAGTCCAGCTGGGACTGCGTGAGAAGTTAAAAAGGGCAGCGAGGTGTCCTGGGATAAGACCATGACAGTGCTGAGGGGCTGGAGCAGCTCTGCTATGGGGACAGCTGAGAGTTGGAGTTGTTCAGCTTGGAGAAGAGAAGGCTGCGGGGGCACCTTAGAGCACCTTCCAGGACCTGAAGGGGCTATGGGAAAGCTGGGGAGGGACTTTTTACAAGGGCATGGAGTGATGGGATGAAGGGTGATGGCTTTAAGCTGGTAGAGGGGAGATTTAAACTGGATATTAGGCAGAAATTCTTCCCTGTGAGGTGGTGAGGCCCTGGCCCAGGGTGCCCAGAGAAGCTGTGGGTGCCCCCTCCCTGGCAGTGCCCAAGGCCAGGTTGGACGGGGTTTGAGCAGCCTGGGCTGGTGGAGGTGTCCCTGCCCATGGGGGTTGGACTGGGGGGGCTTTAAGGTCCCTTCCCACCCAAACCACGCTGTGGTTCTGTGAAGTCTGCCTTCTTGCAAGGCATCTGCAGCACTGATCTGAGCTGTGCAATACCAGGGGAGCGGGGATTTTGAGCAGCGCTGCCTGGTTTGTCTTGGGATGGAGCTCGCCCCTCCTGCCTACCACGGTGGCATTCAGTCTGAGGTTATTTAGTGCCCTCTTGGGAAGAGCCGGTTCTTGCCTGGGAGCCGGTGGGCGGAGGTGAGGTCTGGTTTGTGTTATCTCTCCTCCCAGCCGCCACCAAAGAGCTGGGGCATTTAATCAGGCCTGGCTGTCCTCATGCGGCCGGGGCCTCGGAGGTGGTACGTGTGGCTGAGGGCTGATGAAAGGAGGCGTCAAACAACTGCGTTTGAGACTGTCTTGGTGCCACGGGCTCGAGTTAAACCCTGCCTCGGGGGCAGGCCTGTTAGTTTAGTGCCGCAGAGCGCAGTCTGTCGGTGCGGTTCGGTTGCATGTGGAGCCAGCAATGTGTGTAACGTCCCGCTGCAGCGCAGCGCTCCCGCCGCGGAAAGTCCCTTGCTGCGCTATTTCCGACAGGACGTGGAAAGTCCCTGAGAGCAAATTCATTGTTTGGCAATTGAAGAAGTGTGCGTTCGTACCGAGAGAGAGAGCTCCAGAGAGACAGAGAGAGAGACTCCCTCGGCTTACAAACCAAGAGGTACCGTCACTTCTGGTTTGCTCATCTCATCGGGGCATGAGCGAGGAGAAAAAAAAACGCTCTGCAGCTGAAAAGCTCTAGCTCTCCAACTTCAAAAAAAAAATTAAAAATAAAGCTGATTTCGGTTTTGCTTTCTGTTCAGGCAGAGCAATGCTCGGGTCTCAAAGGGACGTACAAAACGGAAGGAGTTTTGCCTGCGCTCCTGCTTAAAGCTGTGTGAAGTGCATGAAATATCTAAGTGCTTAGCACACGTCTGGGTTTCCAAATGCATTTTCAGACTTTACTGTAAATATTTAGTGGCATTTGGACAAAGCAGTTTGTGGTGGGGCTGCGGGGTTTTTCCTTTCAAGCAGTAACCTCTTTTCATGTGTAGGTTTCCTGATGAGTCTGCCCGAATGTACCTCCAGAAAAGCAGGCTGTGGGCAGGAGCCTTTAGATTCGGGTGGAAAGTCTGAGGAGGGTTGCAGAAACTAAAACTAGCCCGCGAGAGCAGCACCAGAGACCAGGAAAACACGTCCTGTGGTATCCAGGTAGTTTGTGGTTTCTCAGCACTGGAGCATCTCTTTCCTCGCCTTGCAGTGCCTCCAATTGCCTACATCTCTCTTCTGTCTTATCAACAGCTCTCAAATACCTTTTATTTACACTTTCCACACCACCAGCTCCCTTTCTTTGCCCCCCACCGGGTTTGGGATAGGAGGAGGGGGCTGCAGAGAGGCGTTCGTGTGCCCAACCCAGACAGAGGTTCTGACTGCGCCCCGTTCATCTCAGGCTTCAGAATTGTTTGAGACATAAGGGAAGTGGAATTGCCTTCACTTTTGGAAGGAGAACTGAGTTTTAAGCTTAATCCTGGCAGCAGTATTTAAACGTTAAGTTTTTGTGGGAGGTTTTGCTCAGCTAAGGATGATGGGTGACCGTCATCTGTGGTGATAACCTGTCCTACTAACCTTGTAGTTTGTGATCACCTTGGTTTTGAAGAGTTCACTTCAACTGACGCCTGGCAGGCTGTGGAAGGTGAAAACCTCAGCTGAAGTGGTGTTACTGCAAAGCCCGTGGTGTTGGAGAGTTTGTCTGCAGCCCCTTGGGGCTACGTGGCTTCCTGGGGCCCGGAGAACAAGGGAACTGGGCAGTCCCTATTCCCAGTGCTCCTACTGGGAGAGGCTGGAGAAGCCCTGCTGCACTTTGTGTAGAGAAAACTGTCCCTCTTAAAGTGCTGCTGGGGCTTTGAGAAGCTTCACCGTATCACCCCCACCTTTCCATCTCCATCCCAGGAACACCCTCGTAGTTTTTGGTGGTGATTTTTAGCTTAGGCCGAAAACTTCAGCTTCGGGCCTTTGCACATTGCAAAGATCTGCTGGTCTCTGGAGATACTTCACCTCTGAAGTGTACTTCTGGGTGTTTTATAGCTGTAGCATGGTGACCAACCTTCCTTTTAAAATCAGGTGCAGCATTTATTGTCTTTCTCCGAAGGTTTTGTCTCCAGGTTACGGTGTGGTGTCAAAGTGCAGTTTGTCTCATCAGCAGCTTGCCCCACTTTCTTGTGGAAGGATCCCTGCCTTGCCCGTGCAGGCAACCAAAAGGACCCCCTGCTTTGGCAGAAGGGATCTGACCCAGCTTTGCTTTCCAGAGCTGGGGCTGAGGTCCCCAGACAGAGCCCCTGAAGTGGAGTTTCTGTAGGTGGCTGCTGCACACGAGGCAGTTTCCCATCCAAGCCTATGGTGAGAGGTGGGCCATGGAGAGAGCTGGAGAGTGTGCATGGGATGGGGCTCTTGGCTTCTTGTGGTAGAAGATCTTCCCACCTTATTAGCAGTTTTGGCACCTGGGAAAATGGAAAGCTGTACATCATGAAGTTTGAAGCTGAGGTGAGTGTTGTGCATCCCCTCTAAGCCATGGTGAACCCCCTGAGTGTGAACACAGTTGTGGGGCAGCCCTGCACACCCTGTTCCTGCGACTCCACGTATCCAACAGGAGCCAAAGCCCTGATCACGCACCCTTGGTAACGGGTGAAGAGGCACTTCCAAATATCTGACAGCCTGGAGAGATCAGGTTTGAAATCACGGAGCCTGGACGGTGTCAGTGCCACCCTTTCTAGTGTGGAGATCAGAGCAATGAGAGGCTGCACCCCGAGGCTGTCCCTTCTGAGCTGAGCAAAGAAGGTGCAGCTTTGCCTGCTGGTGAAAGTACTGCTGGGATGGAGGGACATCTCTCCACAGGGAGCTGCTTAGAGCACGGTCATCAGCACTGCAGCATCTCGGCTGTCAGAAATACCTATCGGAGGTGAATTCAGATCGTTAATGTGCTGGCAGGATTGGGGTTCCCTCCCCAGTGACAGGTTGTCCTCAAGCAGTGGTCTCCTTAGATGTGAGCAGCACATCTTGGGCACTTTTAATGCAACCATGACTGTAACTGCTAATTGTAGCCTAGACCTGCGGAGTTATCGCTGATCAGACGTTCCCGTGGCTTTGAACCTCCCTCACGTGTCTAAGAGCTGTGACTCAGTGCAGTCCAACGCTGTAATTTTTAATTTATTTGGAAGTGGAAGTAGTCTTTTTGTTTTGCAATGCGGCTGAGGCGAGGGACAGGGGTGTGTGGACTCCCAACTGGCCATGGGGTCCAGTCTCAGGCTCATCTGAAATGCTCTGGGGGTCCAGCCCTGCTCCATTTCAGACCAGTGTCCCACAGCTTGTGTAGCAAAAAGCAAAGGGGAAAGGAAATGTTAGGAAACCTGCTGCTGCTTTCAAATGTTCCTTGCACCTTCAACCTTCTTCAAAGCCTGCTGGTGTTTCCACATCTTTATTCAATGCAAGAAACACTGCCTTGATTGTGCCAATAGACCCCAAATCAAACGTCTGATTAATCAGCCCTAAAAGCTGAGGAACAAATCCATAGGAAGCTGAAAGGAAAGGCTGTTCTGGCTCTGAAAAGAGGTGAGCGAGGCCCCTGGGAACCCAACACCTCTTCTGCCAGTTTCTGTCCTGGGCTCAGGTGGATGCCATGGTGCTGGCCAGTGGAGTTCTGGTTTCCCACGCCATTGCTGATGCCATGGTCTGGGGAAGCTCATGGCCCGGTGGATCACTGCCCGAGTTCTCCAGCCCGGCGTTGCAGTAGCACAAGGACCATATTTGTGGTGGCCATAAGGATCATGTGTGTGGTGGCCCAGCTCACCTGGGTGAGGGAAGCTTTGAAGAGACCTGGCTTAAAACCAGCCTTAGGACTTGCCCAGTAAGGAGGAGACAGAGTGGAAGGGCACATTGACTTCATGGACACCCCAAAGTACCTGTGTTTTGTGGCACATTCCCCTCCTGGGGGCTCAGGGGACCTGGCAGAGATGCGTGACACAAGGGATTAAGGTTCCCTCAAAACCTAGGCAGGCCTCTCCTTTACACTGGAGACCCATTTTCAGTGTTTTCTCTGCACCCTTTTTCTTGTAACTAGGCTGAGATGCCAGAGGAGCCATGGCAATGCTGGGGCAGCTCTGTTGTGCCCTGTGCTGCTTTGGCTGGCTTTCCTCTGCCGTTCTGTTAACTTCCCTTCCTTTCCATTGCTCCCTCTTGGCTTTGCGTACACTTACGGTTGCTGTTGCCGTGCTGGGAGAGGACTTACGGACTGACTTCAAAGACTAAACTGCACGTTTGCTTTTTGTCCTATGCAGAGCAGCTCAGCCTGGCATTCCTTAGGAAGTTGTGTCCTCTGGGGATCAGCTCCCATCATTCAATCACGCTTTTTTTCCCTGTATGTGCCTGTGCTTTTCTGCTCAGCCGCATCGAAACGCGCTGCCCTTGCTGCCACAGAGCTGCCGTGAAGGGATCGGCCCATTCCTG
>NW_010206585.1:9038-15942 GCF_000695765.1 Mesitornis unicolor
AGTGCTTGGGGTGTAGGGAGCTGATCCCAGGAGCGTCCCCAGAGAAACCTCAGTTGCAAACACTGCGAATCACTCTTGTTTTCCTGCTCTAGAAAGCAGCAAGGGAAGAGGGCTCAGCACATCCATCGCAGCCCCATGGTACTGCTCCAGGCACTGGGGAGCTGAGTGACCATGGTGGTGACCCATGAGCTGCACACAGAGCTGGTGCTCCTGGGCTGTCCTGGTCCCTCTGAAGTCGGGGACGGTGTCTGAATTTCGGGTCCAGGAGAATTGCTCGTGCTGCTGGCATCAGATGGTGTGCAGGCTGCCGCCGGGTTGTGTCGCAGTTTGTTTTTAGGGAGTGCAGTTGATGTGTGCATCGATGGACACTTTGGGGTTTAACTGAGTGGGAAGAGCGAGGTGGTGGTGGTGATGTGCAGGCTGTTAACTCTGCCTGGTTTGGTGTTGCTGCTGTTGGGTGCTGCGGGTTGGTCTGTGCCTCGGTGGGTGAGCAGTCAGCACCGAGGTAACCTGAAGGTCTGAGCCAGACCCTTGTCCTCCAGCTCTGCTTTAATTCTTTATTGCCATTCCCTCTCTCCAACCCCAGTCTGAACCAGGACACGTTCACTCTGGGAGAGCGACTGGGCTCTCACCTGGCCATGGTCACAGTGGTGGCTTTCCAGAGCTGCCCAAAACGTTCACAGCAAATGCCCGAGCATCGGAGAGGCTCGTCCGTGCTGCAGAAGCTGACGGATGTGGGTTCGGGCAAGGTGTAAACAGGAGGATTGCCCCATTCCTGGGGGAGTGGAGCGTGGCAGATCAGATGGGAATGCCAGCCCCTGCTCGTGGGCTCCTGGGTGGGGTGGATTTCTTCCGGCAGCAATAGCGGCCTCTCGGTTTAGACACCCGCCAAGAGAGGGAAGGAACAGGGGATTCCAGAAAAGCCTGAAACTGTTTATACAAAACTGCTTGTCTGGAGCTTTGGAGCTGTGCTGGTTGAAGCCGATGCTTCTGGGTGTCTTAAACAATTTACATGTGGACCAGTTGCACTTTTCAGCTTGGCCGTGCCGGGCTGGTTTCCCTTCGTGCTGCAGGCTGGGCATGCTTCACAGGGCTGCCCTTGCAGCATGAACTCGTGGTGTAGCATGGAGTCGGGATGGATGATAAGTGTGGAGGGGCTGGTAGTTTCACAGCCAGTGTGCTGGCAGGGGGGAGCATAGGTTTTAAATACTCCTTTTTTAAATAGTTGTCTCCGCAGTGGAGTTTCCTTCCTGCAGCCAGACTCGTCTGTTCTTGCGCCAGCGTTCTGTGGGTCGCAGGGAAGATGCTATCTGGTGCTGCTAGAGCCTGAGAGCCGTAGGTGGGCAGAAGAAAGGGCTCAGCCCCTGCAAGCGAGAGGGATGGAAGCCAGGGCTCTGCCTCCTCCACCTCCTCTGCAGGCGGCGGTGCAGGGACAGGCCCTGGTCACTTGTCCGTGGACAGTGCGAGGAGGCTTTAAATCCCATTCCTCATGTGAAGTATAAAAAGGAGAGAGTAACTCAAGCCAAAGCTGAGCTGCTAATGGGTTTCACTTTCCAGTTTCTGATGTGGTAGCAGCGTGTAAGTCTGTGCATGTTCCCCCTCCTCCCCTGAGATAGTAACTTCTTTTAATAATAAATGTGACCGAGTTTTCAAGGCGTCTGGTTTCAAACGACTGCTTTATAAACGCTTCTGCTTGTTTTCCTGTTATTGCCACGGCAGGATACTTCAGCACGCTTATCTTTCAATACAAATATTGAACTGCGTACCCATGGCGTTTACAGCGCCTTGCTGCAACTGGTTGGTGTGTAAAGAGAAGGATTAAGCGGCGTGGAAACGGCCCAGAGAGCAGAGGCGCGTTCCAGCATTCCCAATTTAGCCGGTATCTGCTGAGGCCAGGGTATCACATTGCCCTGCTCATTTCTTCAGCTCCTCTGGCTGCCAAACACGCAGCGGCTGCTCCTGCTGCAGGGCTGGGGGCTCGTGCGCAGGGGCTGTTAAATGAAACAGTTTTAAACCGCTTTTCTTCCCGCTTGAGAAATGGTTTTCTGATGCGCATGTGAAGATGCTACCGGACAGCTCAGCCCAGCATGTGATGAGTAAGCTATGGGCTCATACTTGAGCTGAGCGATAACCATTACCGTGGAAAAATTATCCAAATTATCTTGCTGAGATAGTGGCTTACTTCACTCGACCTGCCCGAACGTGTGTGCCCCTGGCAGAGCCATCAGTGGAGCTTCCTGTTGGGTGTCTTGGCCATCAAAGCAGTAATTTGGTATTTTTCTAAAATATTCTAGCAGCTCTTACACTGAGGCTACACAGGCACCCAAAATTGTGGTCACCTGGAGATCGCACGAGTGATGAACGCAGAGTTATCAACCTGAGCAAGATTTGCATCTGGGTTGGTAGAATACAGTGCTTTTCTGCAATGAAACATAAAGCTACGTCTGTAGGATTGTACCCATCGTGTCACCTCACCAGAGCTTTGATTTCTTGAACCCATTTATTCTCCTGTCCGTTCTTTCGCAGGCTCACGACGAGGTCTGCCCTGAGTTCCCGCTGACTTGCGAAGGCTGTGGGAGGAAGATCCCGAGGGAGAAGGTATCCGGCCGTGGGGGAACCGCATCTTGGGGTCCCGATGGGCTGACAGCGGCGAGGGAAAGCCAGGCCTTTAGAAAACAGCCAAGTGGCAGCCGTGAGCACGGATGTGACCTTTCCCCAGGGCTCAGAGCGCTGGGAGGGCGCGAGGGAAGGTGACTCACGGGCAGTTTTGTGTTGGTGCACAACCTCCGTGGGAAACGCGCGCTCGTGGGTTTAAAGGGCGCTCGCGCCCCACGTGAAGCACCGGTACCAACCGCTGCTGCGGTTATGGGAGTGGAGCCCATCTGCAGCTAAATTAATTTATTTCTGCTTAGTTGTGTGATGGGATCTGGTCTGGAGCAAGGCACAAAAGTCTGGAAATCAAAGTTTCGGGAAACATCTGCAAAAAGCGCGTTCGTGAAACTGCCCTGCCTGCTGCGGGCGCGTATTTTTAGTAGAGCTGTTGGAAAAGGTCCTTTGTAGGAGGGCAGGGGGAACAGAAGCACTAAAAAGATGAGCAGAGAGCTCTTCAAAATGGGCAGCGTAAGGAAGGGCTTCGTGCTGGGACCCTGGGGTACGGATCTGCTCGTCCACGGGCTGAGGAGCCCAGCAGAGACTGGGCTTGTGGGATCCCCACAGGTCCTTTAACTATTAACTCTGCCTTTTCTCTCTCTCCAAGCTTTTGTTGGTTAGCAGCAGGCATTGTAACTCCTGAAGCCAGCAGGTGGATCCAGCAGCTTTTATATAAAAATGGTTTCAAACCAGTTTTGATCCACATCTGGTGTAGCAGATGTAGGTGTGAAACGTGGAATGTGCTGCTTGCTCAGGACAAACCACTGCGGTCTGGCGATGAGAGGTGCACCAAAACCAGGCTGATAATGTGCCAGCGCTTGTGAGCATTAACCACGTGTGGGACCCCAAACGAGTCATCTTGGCAGCATTTATCTGGACAAATAAGCATTGGCCTTGGGGCTTGGTGGCAGCTGCCACATGAGGGGTGGCTGAGGTGCAGCGTCCTTTGGCACCTCAGTGAGGGGATGCTGGACCCTGCTGTGGGTTGCTGGGAAGCTGCTTGTTCTCAGATGTATAATGGGAGTAAAAACCCTAAGCTGTAACACATCCCAGCCAGGGTTACGTGAAGTGCAGAGAATTAAATGGCTCTGTTTCCTCGGGTTGTTCCTCTGCCCTCAGTGGATTTTTGTTGTTCAGCATCCATAACTTGTACCTGTGCTGGTTGTGTTTTAATTTCTTGCCTACGCAGGTGAGAAGCGACAGCTCCCAGCTGTCCAGAGGAAGAGAAATAAAACTTCCAAGTGTTGGTGCTGTATTTATATTGCAGTGAAAGCCATAGCTGATGGTGGGCAGTGTCCAGGTTTAACCACGCTCTGGCACTGGTGCTTAGTGATGGCTTGGGCGTTTTGTCTGATGGAGCTACTGGGGATAGGTGAGATCTGACGTTGTCTGCCTTCCTTCCTAGTTCCGGGACCACGTGAAGAGCTGTGGCAGATCTAAAGTGCCTTGCAGATTTGAGGTTGTTGGATGCACCGAGGTGGTAAGGGCTTGCCTGTTGATGTTCGTCTCGGGACTTGTTTGCAGTTCCAGTGCTAGAGATAACCCGCAGGCTGCTGTCACCCAAACCCTTACAGGTGTTTGTGTGCAGATATTTTAGCCAAGTGGTGGTTCAAAAACGGAGCTTAGCATCATCTGCTGTCCAGAGAATTAATGTGGAAGGAAACCTCCTTCTTGAGGAACGCCCTGAGTGCTCCAGGACTGGTGGTTGTGCTGCCTTCAGCTGTAAGCACAGAACCGGGGCCAGGCCGTGTTTCTCTGTGTGACTTGGTTTTCCCAGCTCCTATGGGTGATGTTCATATCAACCCCTCCTCCAGGGCATTGCGTGAGGCTTTGTCCTTTGGTGCTGTTAAGTACATCTGACACAGCCCTTTTGGGGAAGTACTGGAGGAAGAACAGTGTGTACAGCTGGGCAAGCGTGCAGCATCCATCACTGTACGCGATTGCAGCATTTCTAACACAACAGAAACCCCACCCCTACCCTCAAAACAGGTCTGAAACAATCGCTCTTTGGCTTTTCGCCGTCATAATTTCAAGCTAACGTTGAGACCTCAGGAGGAATAAATCATTCTGTGGATGATGACAGCCTCGATTGATTGCTGAAAGGGGAATGCGTTTCTCTTCATGTAGGTGGAGAATGAAAAGCTGCCAGAACACGAAAGCAAGTGTTTGGCGGAGCATCTCTACATGCTGCTGAGTTTCGTCCTCAGCCTCAAGGCTGGGTCTGGAGACCTCAAGCCTCTTCGTGCCCTTTCCTCATCGCAAAGCAGCTCCCCGCTGCTGGCAGAAAACTCTCTGTGCTCAGAGTCGGAGCTCTCCAGGTCCCTGGAGCTCTTGGGGAGATGCGAGGCCCTGGAGAGGAAAACGGTGACCTTTGAGAACATCGTCTGCGTGCTCAATCGGGAGGTGGAGAGGGTGTCTCTGACAGCCGAAGCCTACAGTCGGCAGCACCGACTAGACCAGGAGAAGATCGAAACGCTGAGTAACAAGGTGTGTAACCACGGGCTTGGGCTCTCCACTTTTCTCACTTTCCTTTCCATATTATTAGCTAGCAAAGCTTCACCGCCTAGCCCTGAAACCCCACAGATCTGAAGATAGAACTAAAATAACCGTTTCTTCCTGTGCCCAACCCTCAAAAGCTTCCTGGAAAAGGCAGGAATTAAACTGACGTGCATTAAGCGTTCAAATCTATGTGAGCAATCAAGTTGTGCACACACCGAGATGATGTTCCTAAGGTTTCCAACATGAGAGAGCACGCAGCATTTCACAGAACCACAGTGTGGTTTGGGTGGGAAGGGACCTCAAACCCCCCCCAGTCCAACCCCCATGGGCAGAGACACCTCCACCAGCCCAGGCTGCTCAAACCCCGTCCAACCTGGCCTTGGGCACTGCCAGGGAGGGGGCACCCACAGCTTCTCTGGGCACCCTGGGCCAGGGCCTCACCACCTCACAGGGGAGAATTTCTGCCTGATGTCTCATCTAAATTCACTGGATCTCTCTGAATCCATGGGGCTGCTCCCCTCCCACACCTTTCAAAAGCAGTGTGACCATGGATGCTGTGCTATAGCACAGTGCAGTGCATGGTTTGGGGGTGTGAAGAAGCTGTCCCCACCAGTGTGTCCTGGGAGCCGGGGATGATGCAGTTTGCACTGTACCTGTGCCATCTCAGCAAGGGGGCTGCCCAAACTGGCGTGACCCTATGTGAGCTGGCAGTGATTAACTCTGTGGAGACTTTGGTGGCTGGGCATAGGTTCACAGAGTCACAGCATGTCAGGAGTTGTCAGGGCCCTCTGGAGCTCCCCCAGTGCAAGCCCTGCCAGAGCAGGATCACCAGAGCAGTCACACAGGAACACGGCCAGGGCTTTGGGTGTCTCCACACAAGGAGACTCCACAACCTCTCTGGGCAGCCTGGGCCATGCTCCATAACCCTCACACTCACAAAGTTTGGCCTCATCTTCAGCTTGAACCTCCTGTGCTCCAGCTTGGGACCATTGCCCCTTGTCCTGGCATTGGCCATCCCAGAGCAGAGCCTGGCTCCTTCCTCCTGACACTGCCCTTTCCCAATGGATCCCCAGGAATGAGGGCACCCCTCAGTCTCCTCTGCTCCAAGCTCAAGAGCCCCAGCTCCCTCAGCCGCTCCTCAGCAGGAGATGCTCCACTCAAAGGTTCTTCTCTCGGTCAAGTTTTGTCACAGTGCTGAGGGTTGGGGTTTTTCCTCCCTCATCCTCAGTTCTTGTGCTGCTCACATAACGGAGCTGCTTGTTGGGAGGACTTTTCCATGAGCAAGTTTCCAGCTCAGGCACTGAGTTGTAGCAATGCACCTTCTCCAGAATGACAAGGGTTCAAAAGGAAGCTTTGGGGAATTGCCTTGTGATGCTAAATTTCTTCTTCTCATGACCCCAGTCATTTCTGGAGAAGGTCTCTCACTGCAGCCCTCTTCTGAAGGGGTTATGGGTGTCTGCGGGGGTCTCACAGCAGGATGTGTCTCTAACCAGGCTGCACCGTGTGTCCCACTGAGCAGGTCCGGCAGCTGGAGAGGAGCATTGGGCTCAAAGACCTGGCCATGGCCGAGATGGAGGAGAAGATCCGCAGCATGGAGGCTTCCACCTACGATGGTGTTTTCATCTGGAAGATAACGGAGTTTGCCAGGAAGCGTCAGGAGGCCATAACGGGCCGCTCTCCTGCCATCTTCTCTCCAGGTGATTGCCCACAACATTGCAAAAGTCTTTTGCTGGGTGTGGGATTTCATAGATCCATA
>NW_010206586.1:0-21144 GCF_000695765.1 Mesitornis unicolor
GGCCGAGGCCACGCCACCCGCACCTGGGGCTACGCTGGTAAGGGTCAGTGCCAGAGAGAGAGAGGAAATGCCCTGCACCCTCCTTAAATACATGAATTCACAGGGGCGCTGATTGGCTTGGCCCTGGTCAGAGGTGGATCTGACAAAGGAAAAGGGGGAGCTTTTCAGGTAGCTTCTTAAAGGGCCATCTCCATAGCCCTTGCCCTGTTACCGAAGACACAACGAAAAAACCCCTCACAGAAAACCCAATAAAATAGGGTAGCTGCACAGTCACTACATCTGAAGTGGTGGTTATATGCCACTAGGAGGGAAGTCAAAGCAGTCAAATGCAGTTTTGAAGTGTTATCTTAGAAGTGCTGGCCCAAGGCGAATTTTAGCAGAACTGTAGAACTAACTCTCATGCATGCTGAATGTAATCTCAAAGAAAACAAAGCTAAAGAAATAAATAGAAATGTAGATTTAAAAAATCAAGAAAAAAATATTCTATAGCTCTTATCGTTATTGTCCTTGAAGAGATGTAAAGAAACTTACATCTTACATTTGCAAACACTGATGCATTTTTAGGAATCTTGCCACAAAGATATGTCTACTTTTTACTAAACAAAAGCAAAGGTAGGATACTTGACTTTTTCCTGCTTATCACCTCATTTCCAGTTTGGTTTTCGTACTGCCTATCTTGACTGCAGCAGTCCTTACAACTCCAGCATGAGAAGAGTCATACTTTCCCCTGCTTGCTAAGGGTGGGCAAAAGCTTGTCAACGGCACATAAAAACAAACCAGAAATGAATCAAACATTTTCACTAACTTTTCCACAGATGTTAAACACATTTAAATGTTTCCAAATGCAAAAGTAAATGAGAATGAAAAAAATTTGGCTGAAATGTTTACAAAACTTTGGGATTATTTTTCAGTTTGTTTGCAGCAAAAATAAGTTCTTGTTACCACACAGCTATTTTGATTCAAGTGTTTGCAAGTGTTCCCAGGTCTTCCTATGCAGACTTGCTTCTCATCAGATGGACCCCAGTCCTCTTTGTTGCATAGTGTTATTACAAAAGGTACTTCATAAACAAAGATCTGTCTGTTGCTGGACACTATTATAGTATTACTTTTTTATTTTTAAATTTCTTATGCAAATAATTGTACCTTTTTATTTCTTTTTCACAAGCAAGTCTCAATATACTTCAAACATGTGGAAAACGCTATCATACCTATATATTCAGGTAAAGCAATATACAGGTATGATAGTTTGCCCAAGATTTGTCACCACCTTTGTGAAATCTGGGAAGAAAATTGAATCTTTCTGATTCCTCATCCACAACTTCTTCTGTGAGCAAGAAATTAAATAATTAACCAGAAAGACACTATGTTAATAACTGGCTCCTGCCCAAATGTTAATGAGAGATCTGCCATTCATGGAAGAATTATTGTCCTTGCAGCAAAGAAGACTAGCAGTATCCTGGGCAGCATTAGGGAAAGCATTGCCAGCAAGTCGAGGGAGATGATCCTTCACTCTGCTCTGCAGTGGTGAAGCCACACATGAAGTGCTATGTCTAGTTCCAGGCTCCTCAGTATAAGAGAGAAGTGTAGTTACTGGAGAGAATCCAGGAAAGGGCCATTGAGATAATGAAGGGACTGGAACATCTCTCAAATGAGGATAGGTTGAAAGAGTTTGGATTGCTTGACCTAAGGAAGAGGAGGCTCAGAGGGAGCATCTCATCAACATGTATAAATACCTGATGGAAGGGTGTAATGAAGAGGGAGCTTGGCTTTTTTCAGTGCTACCCCCTGACAGGCCCACAGGCAATGGACACAAACTGAAACACAGGACGTTTCCTGTGAACATCAGGAAACACTTTTTTACTGAGAGGATGACTGAACCTTGTTGGCCTGGAGGCGTTTTGGAGTCTCCATCCTTGGAGATATTTAAAAGCCATCTGGTTACGGTCCCGAGCCAAGTGGTACTGCTTGAGCGGGTGGGTTGTACCAGACGACATCCAGAGGCTTCTTCCAACCTCAACCATTCTGTGATTCTGTGAACTGCTCAGAGCTTGAGAGATCTTGATCTGCTGGATAGGCGTTATTTCTGTACCAGTGCTATGTGATTACTGAAAAGATGTATGTAACTGTTAAGTAAGGTGTGGTAAGGTTGTTCTTTGTTAACGGAAGAAAGAGAATAAGAACTCTGAGTCATGTGCTTCTATCTGTAACTTTCACTCTGGTGATGTGTGTTTCATTTACCCTTTCAGGACATTTTTCAAGATGAGTAAACTTGTTTTTGTTTAATAGCATTTACCAGTACTTCAATGTAAATAATCTTTAGGTCCCTGAAAGTTCGGATCATCAATGAGTTGAAATTCATGTGAAGAAAATAATGATGAGGTAGTCAAACATATTGCTCATTTTTTCTCCTGTTTCAACTCCAGTAACAGCTCTTTCTTTCTCAGCCAGAATCACAGCTCTGCTTCATTAGAGAAAAACACTTCCCTATTGCCATTATGGGATTCCTTCTCATTGCCTGGGTTCTAACATAAACTGTGCATAAGTAATCGTAATTGTAGTCATAACTATTGCCTACCTCTAACCAGGGGAGTTCTGAACCACCTGCTTTAATATTTGCAAGTAATAATTTTGTTTTTCTCTACAGCTGTTGAAGTAACTCATCCCAGTTTCATTATTTTATGGTAATAGAGTTTTATTTTGGATGCGCATGAACGCTAAAAATCAGTTTGTATAGATGAGTAAAATGACCATTTCTGTAAACTCATGAAAATAAGAAATTTTGGGGTGAACCATTAAAGAAATACAGGGAAAATGATCCGTATGCTATAATTCATTTTACCCTTGGTAAAAGAGCATTTCATTTTCTTTGGTTGTAAATGCCAGCCAGTTTCGAAACCTATGAATTCACAACTGTGGGAAACTGCATTTTTAGGATGCTATCAGATCACCAGGAGTTAGAAAGAGTGACAGTACAGTGAATTCAGTGCTGACTTATTAGAAGTCAATGACTAACTGAAAAAAAGGCTTCCACATCAGACTCAGACTGAGTCAGTTCAGTTGGACAAGGAAATTTTGAAGAAGGCAGAGATGAAGGACTAGCAGCAGCTTCCCCAAGGGTCTTCCCAGCCTAACCTAATACCTAAACCTGGTTGACCATTGCTTCCTACACTGTCACTTCTCCACAAGATTGTTCTGAATGCACTGAACATACATAATCTTTTCTCTTTTTCTGGAAAGCACTCTTCAGCAGGACAAAAGGGTTCTTTGTACAGACAGAATGGGATTTAACACTGAAGTCAGGGTTTTTTTGTTGAAATAGTGGAAAACAACAACAACAAAGATCTTTAAGCACAGCTTTGGATCTCTTTTGTGACACTTTGCTTTATTCTGGTATTCAACCTGTGGCCACTCTGATGAGTCCTACTTATCCCCTGTACCAGCATGATAATGGTGTCAGATAGAGAACACCACTAGGAGCATAATGACCTTTCTGGTGCCATCAGAAATCTCAGTACTTGCTGGCTTTATATTGCTGTAGTTACATGATTCAATATTTAGCATTGCACTTCAAACTCTGTGGAGCCCTAGTTATACTTGATTTAAAGGGAAGTAGAAATAGAAATATAAGGGGAAAACACAAGTATATTGGCTCTTTAGAGAGCTGCGTCTAGCCCTTTTTCCCCTAAAGATAACATCTCAATGTTAGTCAGGATTCCCTATTTACAAGTGTCTAAAGAAGCTGGGCTCCAGAGCTGGGCTTTGCTTTCAACAAACCATTTTCTTTCTTCTTGGAACATTTGGATTTATTTCTGTGACAGGTTTTTACTGGAATGTACCAGTTCTGCTTATCATGCTTATCAATGTATTGTCATGAGAACTGTATAGTTTAGTGTGGTATAACAGAAGAGTGTATCTGATCCTGCCCTCTGATTAGCTACTCTGCACAGGTTATGGAAGACTAAGGCTTTATAAAGTGCATAGTCACACTGATCTGGGCCAAGGGTCATACCTTGCATTATATTATTCTTTAAGCTAGCATTCTGCTCAAGAGGTATAGTGAAATGATAGGCTGCAACTTCTCTCAGTTTTCAGGATTCTCTGCATGTTATTTATCACAGTAAAAAATGTGACTTTATATTTCTTAATTTGAAGTCTTTGCAAGAAAATAAACTATTTTTCTTCTTACTTATCCTGGACTCTCTTGCCCTCAGCACAGATCTCATTTTGATATAACCACTTAACTTACAAAGGTATCCTCTCAAAACCCTCTCAAACGTCTAAGTTTTTTCTGACTCTTTACAGTCCCCATGCATGAAAGTGTGGTAAAAGGGGCACACACTGGCAAAGTTTTGGAAGGAGGGTTATGGAAAAGAGCAAAATAAAGTTTCAAAGATGAGTCCAAGACTGCTAAGAATGAGTCAGGTTCACAAACTGACTGCTCACAGTGAACACAATGATAAAGTGTGATTAGCTCTTTAGTTTTGTGGCTGGCAGGCAGAGAGATGCTGAACATGTGGCTGAACTTAATTCTTTTCACCATAATGTGGTCAGTATTTTGATATCTGCAGACACAAAAGAATAACAAAATTTTACTATTACAACCTCAACTACATTTTTAATATGAAAGGTAAAAGCTAGGCTTTCAATTCATTTCCAGATGCAGCTTCCTATTCTGCTACCAGAATAATCCCAGAGCTTCTGAAACTCTCTATATGAGTCATTAATTTATGTAGCTGGGTTTTTTGGCCATTCCCACAAGATTTGGGGCACAATGGCTTGTGTACCTTTTAGCATTTGTACTCAGGGCCTTGGAGACTGAGGGATAGAGAGGGCTATATGGTTCTATACACCCAGAGTTGACATATTGCAAATGATGTACAGGAATGGCATAAGAATATGCATACCTATTAGAAAAGAAACACTCAGCATGTGTACTGAACACACTGGATTGACATATAAAACTTTGTTTATTTCACATCTCAAATAGTTAGTCGCCTTCTGTGTTTAATTTATTTCTGATCAATAATTCATTCAAGCAATTATTTTTGGATCTTTATTAGTATAAGAACATTGGCCAAGCTACAGGGCAAACAGTCTGTGTGAAGTGTGAGCTGAAATGAGTGAGAAGTACTATTACAGTAAAAAAGCTGAATGTGCCCATGCATATCTGATAAGAAGCCTATGAAGGTCAACTAATGAGCAGACAAGTGTCAGTCCTTGTGGGAGACTAGAAATGTCATCAGATTTGCCATGTGATTTTGCATATATAAGCTCAACTCAAAATAGAAACATTTGAAATACCTCTGGGACTCTGGAGAATTAACCTAATATCCTTCCAGCATGGGATTTAGCAGTACATGTAATTTCCACTGTTCTTAGAAAGTTGCTACAGTTTTTGTATACTAGTTAGATAGATGTACAAAAAACTTCTGAAGTGTCATTATGTACATTTCCAAACAGTTCACATCTGCCTGCCTCATTTCTATCTATCTCTTCGGAATAACGCAGCATGAGAGTGAAGGGAATTCAATATGGCAGTTACAATAGTTGCTTGATTATTTGCTTTGTGTGCAAATGATTGCAAGCCCAGGCAGGCAACAGTGCTTGGGAAATATAGGAGATACACTCTTCACTATGATTTCAGAAAATCAGTATCAGACACTAAATGCTGAAGACCCTCATGAGATCAAACAGAATGAAAAATAGCAATTCTGTTTTCTCCATAGCCTTTTCACACATGTGGATCTCAGCCCTCCATGTGCACAACCGCACTTAGCTCTGCATGGAGGTCTGCAGGCATCCTCAGTCGTTTCCTTAGAAACAGAAGCCGTACGCAGGCTATCCTGCTCTTCCTGCAGCAGGTTTCCTTGGTAGCAAGGAAAGCGTTTAGATAGGAAAAAAAGGAGACAGACCCATTCCAATACAGAGATGAATTTCAGCGGTTCACCTGTGAAGACCAGGCTGCAAAAAAAAAAGTTCTCCTCATTGAAATATTTTTTTAAACATCTGTATGGACCTGGGCTTTCCTCTGCTGAGGCTGATGGAGAAGGCATGGGGATGGCCATGTGTGCCTGGCCCAGAAGAGCATCATGCTGTCACAGCTGCCCACAGACCACAGCCTCATCCCAAGACATTTTCATATCTGCAACAGCAGCATCTTCCCCTGCAGGTCAGGTGGACATGGTGGTCCTGGGGAAGCAGCTTGCATGAAGGATGAGGAGTTGTAATCCAGAGCTGGTGCTGCCAGTGAGCTCAGGAGGATAACCCAGCAATCTGTGAAGGGTATCACTTAACCTAGTGAAGTTAGTGAAGATGATGACAACATGAGCCATTTCATCACAAACCAGCTCATGCTCACCACTGCTTATAAGATTAGGAAGAAAAAAGTACAGGCCCTAGCTGTTGCTGTTCACTGGCTATAAGCTTATCCACAGCACAGGCTGCAGGTTAGGTTACATTCATCCATCATGTCAATAACTGGGTAGTTCAGCTCCTTAGCAAGGCAGATTAACCACTGTAATGTTGTACAGTACAGAGAATCAGGAAAAGATGTTCCAAGCCAGCTACCTAAAACATTTGGATAATTCTTCACAGGACTACATCTGAATTTTAAGCTGTTTTAGAGTTATTTTTCATTTTGTGATTTCAGGCACATTAAACTTTCAATTTAATTAACATCTAAAATACATACATTGCATTGTCTAGCTATTGGATTAAGAGATTTTACATTTCATTTCTCAAGTAAAGCACAAGAAATTGTATTCTTTGTATTATGTCTTAGGGCAACAGTACTGTCTGAAATGTCAATTGATGAGGCAACCTGGAAGAAAGAATAATGGAAGAAAGAATGATGACTAAGGACATAAAGGAGTTTTCTGACAGCAGTTTCTTGTATCTGTACAGAACTTCAGTGGCTATGGGGGGATATTCTGAGGAATCTGGTTTTATAAATGAAGGAAAATGTATTTTAAATATTAAAAAAAGTATGTTTATATATATGTATATAAACACACAATAGTCAAAAGATCAATTATTTATATAAGAAAGAAAATATTAAATGGAAAACAAAGTGAGCTTAGAAAGTTATGTAAACAAACTTATATATTCCAAAAATCATGAGGTCATTCTGACTAATCTTTTCAGCAGTCAAAAAAGTTTGGTAGGAGGCCTTACCACTGTTTTTTGATGAACTTGAATCTGTTTCCACTGAATTCAGTGGACGTGGATGAGATCATTTGTTCTCTCAGACTTGCACTTAAGACTTCTGTGACAGCCATTCTAGATTTTCCATTTGCTCCTTAATAAAGAATTTCTGTCCTAGGCTACTGCTACCTCCTCCTAATCACTTAAACTTGCTCAAACCTCCAGGAATATTTCTGACATTTGAAAAGGTGCCCAAGGCAAGCAGCTGCAGAAGCAGTATTGCTAATCAGAGGCAACAGCGCTTAGCTGCTACAACTGAGGTCCTAGTTCAGTCAGTCAATAGAGCTGCCTTAACAAGTTGGGTGCCACAGCCCTGAAAAAGAACATCAATATATAAATTTGCTTTCAAAGCAATTTATTGTAAGTGCATGTACAGTATGTCAAGATACACCTTTTTGTCTCAGGTATTTTTTGGCCTTTTTTGTTGGTGCCTGAGGACTGGAGGAAAGCGAATGTCAGTCCAGTCTTTAAAAAGGGAAAAAAGGAGGACCCAGGTAACTACAGACCACTCAGCCTCACCTCTGTCCCTGGAAAGGTAATGGAACAGCTTGTTCTTGGTGCTATCCTAAATCATGTCAAGGAAACGAGGGTTATCAGGAATAGTCAACAGGGATTCACCAAGGGGATGTCATTCTTGACCAATGTGATAGCCTTTTACAATGGCAAAACTGAACAGATTGATGAGGGGAGGGCAGTGGATGTGGTCTACCTTGACTTCATCAAGGCTTTCAGCACCATCTCCCATGGCATACTCACAACCAAACTTCTTAAGTTGATTGGGTGACTGGATAGCTAGGTGGATTTGGATCTGTCTGAAGGGCAGAACACAGAGAGTTGTGGTTAGTGGGGAAGAGTCTAGTTGGAGGCTCCTGTCTAGCGATTCCTCAGGGATCAGTACTAGATCTGACTCTGTTCAATGTATTCATCAATGACCTGGACAATGGGACAGCAAATTTGCTGATGGTACAAAACTGCGAGGAGTGACTGACACACCAGAAGGCTGTGCTGCCATTCAACATGGCCTGGACAGGCTGGAGAGTTGAGCTGGGAGAAATGTAATGAAATTCAACAAGGGCAAGTGTTGGGTCTTGCATCAGGGGAAGAACAACTCCATGTATCAGTACAGGATGGGGACTGACCTGTTGGAGAGCAGCTCAGGGGAAAAGTTCGTGTGAGCAAGCGGAAGACCCATGAGCCATAACAGCCAAGGCCAATGTCAGCCAGTGGCATCCTGAAGTGCATTAAGAAGAGTGTGGCTAGTAAGTCAAGGGCGGTTATCCTCCCACTCTGCCCTGGTGAGGCCACATCTGAAATACTGTGTCCAATTCTGGGCTCCTCAGTTCAAGAAGGACAAGGAATTACTGGAGACAGTCCAGCATAGAGCCACTAAGATGATGAGGGGACTGGAGCATCTCCCATATGAGGAAAGGCTGAGAGAGTTGCGTCTGTTTAGCCTGGAGAAGAGGAGACTGAGGGGGAAATTTCATTAAGGCTTATAAATATCTAAAGGGCAGGTGAAAGGGGAATGGGACCAGACTCTTCTCAGTTGTGCCCAGTCACAGGACAAGGGGCAATAGTCACAAACTAGAACACAGAATGTTCAACTTCTTTACTTTGAGAGTAACAGAGCACTAGAACAGGCTGCCTTGAGATGTTGTGGAGTCTCCTTCTCTGGAGGAATCCAAAACCTGCCTGGATGTTTTCCTGTGTGATCTTCTCTAGGTGATCCTGCTCTAGCAGAGGGATTTGGACTAGATGATCTTCAGAGGTCTCTTCCAACCTCTACCATGATGTGATTCTGTGATTCTGTAAATTGTTGCACAATACTAATAATGATTTTTATATGTCTCTGCGGGGGGTGATGCATTTTGGGATCCTGTCAATGTCCTGGAGCTATCAGACAGATATGTTGTGAAGCCTATTTACAGCAAAGCTTTTAAAATATTTTCATGAAAACATACTAAGGAAAAAATTAGTACATTTTCTTATTACGCTAAGTGTTTCCTGCTTAGGTGTCTCTAACATTATTTGTTTTAATGTTTTATCTTTTTGAAAACTAATAGGAAGGCAGCACTGGAGGCATGTATAGCTGTTTGCTCTGTGATTGCAGAGGCATATTTTATACACACCCTGATGTGTAAGGATTATTTTAATCACTGAGAGAACTAAGTGGGACTTTGAATGTACTTTCACTCAGACTGAACTGCAAAATTGGAAATTAGTAACAGAATTTCTGTGGCACATGAGAAAGGTAAAGAGGAACTAAAAAGCAAGACTTCTGCAGTACAGTTATGATCTCTGAAAATATCTCTTCAGCCAAGAATATCTTTGATTACCATGCAGAGCCAGATACATACCTCTTGCAGACTGTTTTAAACTACTGCAAAAACCATCTGTGCAGCCTTGGACTAATGGTGGAAGAAGGGTGTGATAATGCCTAAGTGCACAGAGTGCAATTTGTAAATATATGTTAATATTCCTAAGTATGAAAATGGCATTCTGGAGAGAAGAATGAGTAAAGAATAAAATCATTTGGACATAGCATATTGTTAAATTAGGTATTCAGATGTACACAGTCACCAGTCAATTTTTATTCATATTTTGAATATTAAAAGTTTATTGAAGTGCTGTATTTTGTTCTTTGTTTTAATTTGCAAGGATTGGGGTGAATTTGGAAGTATACCACCACAAGGAACAACTTGGAGTCCTAATCAGTTACACTCCTTTGGAAGCCAAGTGTTACAGAGCTAATCCTTGTCACTGACCTTTTTCATCTTTCCAGGATGATAAACTAATGATGGTGATGTTTCCTTATCTAGCAGCTGACTTTGTTGTACAAGCTTCCTTTGCTAATGCGGTAGGGCTTTCCCAGTAAACATCAAAGCTTTTCATTATTACTTTGGTGGAATTTTCTACTCTCAGTATTACAGTGTTACATGCTGGATAACAGCTTTGCAATATGGTTTTATTTCAGGCAGTAACAGTAAAATAAACAGGGATTTATAGAGGAATTGAGGTAATAAAATGTGGCAGTTCAATTTCAGATTTATCACTGTCCCTGTAGTCCTACCCAGACATCCTGCTTAGAGCCTTTGGCCAGTACACTGCTACACAAATGGAAGCACGGTACTACAGGAAGTACAGTGTTTCTGAGAAGACTTCTTAAGGGTTTTTTTGTGAGAAAAACATCCCACTAGCAGGACAGGTTTTTACAGACAACCTTCTCTGCATAAACTTATTACTAAAAGCAACATATATGGCACCAGGAAACCTGATTCATGTTTTCTGCTTTGGTAAGTGTCTGTTGCAACTGATCCAGTGGAAAGCTATCTGATTTACTCTGGGTCAGGTATCTCTGGGTACCTTGCTATATAGAGCACAGGTTTTTTTATTTCCTTATCTGTTTAATAGTATTAGTTATCATGCAGTTCTCAAGACTGAATTCAGTCCTTCTACATATAAATAAGGAACATATTTTGGCATACTTCCCATTCTCCTGAGATGCCTCATCATATTCAGGCTGGGCAGGCAAATCCTTGATCAGGCAGAGAACAGCCATTGGCCTCTGTCCTGTGCAGAGTAGGATGAGTCTCACTGGCAGCAATGAGTCACTCTCAAAACTGCTGCTTCCCTTTGCTATCAGCTGAATTGGTTGGTCTTCACTCTTTTGATAAGTGTTTCTCCATTCTTCATATACACAGAAATGTCTACTTGTCTTCTATATTTTATTTTGATGGACTGTGATGAGTACATGCTTCTTCCTTGAACAGATGATGCTGCAGACTGAAGGCTAGGTCAAACACAGCAATACTCAGACAAAGGTATCATCAGTGAGACAGCAGAGGTAACTTTAAACAAGCTAGTCAGGATGTGGGTAGAAGTTTAGGGACAATATCCTGCTTACTGCATGTGGGAACCATGCAGTAAAGGCTATGGGTTGCAGTACAGGACAAGAATGTACTATCAAACCACTATTCAGTTGCCTAAAAGTAGAACAAAGGTGAGCTGGAGGACTTCTATCTGGCTCCAACAGACCCAAACAACACAAAGATATGCAAGAGATAGAGCATACAGAAGGGAACAACATCCATGAATAAACAAAGGGCAGGCACTGCGGAACGACCAACCACCCAGATGGTCTAATCTACTGAGACATGCCCCTGCCGGCTCTCCTGTACACCAGGGGATAAAAACCCCAAAATTCAGGTTAGAAATGGGGAGTTACTTCTCCAGCCATGGAGTGATGAGAAACTTCCCCCTTGGTCGGAATTCTGGCCAAGGTAACTTACGTGGGAGCCCTTACCTGGAGGGGTAAGTGAATATTTGGCAGGTTTTAAGTTTGTAGTTGCAGGTGATTGACTAACACACGTGTGGTATTCTGAGTTGTTTGTGAGTTGTGATAGTGTGTTCCATGAATCGCCTGGGAATTGTAATAGTGAGTTTTGTGAGTAGCCTGGGAGTTGTTGTGAATTGCTTATGAGCAGTAACAGTGAGTTTTGTGAGTGGACTGCGGTCTGTCATGAATTGCCTGTGGGCTGTAATAGTGCATTTTGTGACTGTTGTAGTTACAATAGTGCATTTTGTGAATCTCTTGTGGTTGTAATAGTGTAGTCTTACTTTTTAAAACTGCAATAGCGCATTCTTCATTGTATCCATAAACCTGCAATAGTGACACACTGGATCTGCACATGTTGTTCAAATAAATCGTTAAATTTAAACTCTGCAGTAGAGTCTCTTTTCGTCACAATCTGGCATTAACAATCAGGTGTTTTTCACTGTCTGTGCCAATATTGTCCTTAGCTTAAACAGCTCTTCTCTCTCCTCTGATGTTTACTTTCCTGGTGTATTTACAGAGAGCAATCAGACTGCTTTCAGACTTCATTTCACTAGGTTAAACAACCCAAGCTTTTTTGTCTTCTCTGAAATTGTACAGTCATAACAGGAAAAAAATGTATGGATGAACATCTTAAAATAATTCACAACAGAATTAGTAGTTCATTTAAAAACATTGATTAGTGGAAATAAATAACAAATTGCTATTAACTTCATAATGCTAAGTCTAAACTTGCATATGAGGAAGTGCTCCCAAGTCCCAGTTCTGGATGTGCACCACAACAACATGTCAGATTGACACTGAGACCAGACCATGGTACAACCGACCACAGAAGGGAAATGCATCCATTAAATCCTATATATAGTGATGGAAAGACACTTGTTACTATCCTATCTTGTGGAAATGAAGCCTGAATCAGCCAGAGATAGCTTAAAAAAGACTGTGCAAAATTATAAACTCAAGGTATATAAGAAGTTTTCTAGGAGCTTTCCTGTTTGCTGAGCCTGGAATGTTTCTTTCAAAACATATCTGGATCATTAAGCTTTAGCCAAAGTTCTCTAATGAAAATAAACAAGAATGTCAGCTTCTCATTTCTGCTTGGTAGAAAACTTAGGGGAAAAAACATTTTGGTCTGATTTGAATCAGAACTACATTTCAGAAGACAGTATCTCCTGTGTACCAGAAATGCAGCTGCAATAACAGAGCATCCAAACACAAGACAGAACTGATACCAGACTGCATAAACTATTCTACTTCACTCTTTTAATTTCTAATGTTCAATTTTCAATGTTCTTTTATCGCAGTTATGAGCATGCATGTACAGTTGAATTCATCTCACTATTCTGGCAAACAAGATGAGTTCACAGCTGTATACAGATAAAGCAGTGGGAGAATTTCAGATTTCAATAAGGCAAGCAAAGGAGGAAGGAACAAATAGAGGAATTAGGTAGAGGGCTGTACTTCTACCACCTGTTCTGGTTCCTAAGACAGACAGTGTCTGTGTGTCTGTGTCTGTGTAAGGTCAGGAAAGCAAAGACATAGAGCCTCAAGACTTCCAAACCTCCACCCTTCATGCTATTAGTGGATCAGCACCTATATACAGATCATCAACTGAAAAAAACCTTGGACATTTCCTAGCAGGCAGTCTGAATAGGATCTTAGTGCATTTCTTAACTGTCATGCCTCAGAGGAACCACTGTTGTTAGAGAGGATTCAGGTGGGCTCCCATCTTGACTTCTTTTACCAGGTCAATCTTTTTCTAATAACTGGAAGCACAGACAGAGGAGGTGTCAATGGCACAGTTAGTGATGGGAGCGGGAATGTTTTTCCATTGTGCTTCTCAAGGCTCAAGGGCCACTCCCTGATGTGCCACTGAAAGAAAGGCAGAAGAAGGATACTTGCCCACCCTTTTCTTCTTAATGGAGAGTATCTTGGGAGCTGCCCCAATGGAAGATGCACTAAACTAGGTACACAAGTGTGGTTTCAAATTTGGATCTGTAGGGTGTCTTTCCAGTGAAACAAGTGCAATTTCTCCCTTCTGCCTCAGCATTTTTTGCATTCATAGACTAGTTCCCTTTAACGATTCAAGGGTGTCAAAATCTCAGAAAAATTAAACAAAAGTTTGGAAGAGTAATAGACATGACGGGAATGAAAAGCAGCTTCTATTGCCTCAACCACACCTAACAATAAAAGTTCCAACTATCCTAGAATATCTTCTTGCTAGATCACAGTCTGGCAGATTTGTGGGACTTCAGCAGGTCTGTAGAAGAGTCATCAAGATGGGGGTGGGATGACATAGCACACATCTTAGTAGATGCATGCTATGTTGCAGTTGGTTTGCTATTTGTTTTCAAGCAAAGAGATGACAGACAGGAGAAATATGAACTCATCCCTCTGCTCATTTCTAGTAGCTCTGTTGCTGCATTTTCGCCTACTTCAGGTTGTCACCAGAGTGGCTGCTGGTATCACGGCTTGAACTTCAGTCTGTCCCTGTGCTGAAGTACTGGGTTCAGCTGTGCAAGGCAGGTAGCACAGAGGAATGCCCATGAGGGGCTGTGGGTCTGACTCTTGACTAATCATGCTGTCTGGCAGCAGAAAAGGGCTTAGACTAATATTTCTTGTGTTGAGGTGCCTAAACAAAAGCCTTGGGCAAAAAAAGCAGAAAAAACTATTTTCAATAAGGGCTCAAAGTCTTTCTAGGCAATACAGTAGAGTGACAAGAGAGTGACAGGAGAGCAACAAGAGACTGCAACAGGAGAGGTAGAGAGCATTTGTACTTCAAATATTTGTTCTAATTATAGCATGAAACAGGGAATGTGGGAGACGTTCACAGCTCCTGGTAGAAGCAAGTGGGCAGAGAAGGAGGATTTTTCATTTTCTTGTCTGAGAAATGATGACTTAAACCACAAATTGGGTATGGCAAGCACTGCTGAAGAGGACACACACACACAAAAGGAGCAGTTTATTGAAGGGCAGTTTTAAAATATGACCACTGTCTTCAAGGTACGTTGGAATGGGAAATTCAGTAGAGAACAAATTACTTGTCTCAAACTCCCTGTACTATTTTGAATGCAAAGATTTATTTTAGGGAAGAGTAACAGATTAGTGGAGTTGACTCAGACTGTTGAGCACTCCCTATTAACTGTATTAATTCACTAAACTCATAACTGTTGTGTTATGGAATAGACATTACAGAGGAGGTTTGTTTCCAAAGTTGCTTGAGCATTATCCTAGAATTTATCTTACAGAGGTGGATTCTTTGGGGCATATTGAATGCCAAAAGGTCACCAAGATAATGCTCACTGATAATAAGCACCTACAAAATATTCCTCTGAATAATTTTATGCCTTTTTATGGGTTTATTTTTTGGTTTTGAGGGACATTTGATGCCTCCAGATTCTCAATCTATCATTTTCAGTAAGAATCCTCATGCAATAACAGCAGATTTTTGCATAGCAATATAAATCTCAAAGGTATGAGGATTTTCAAGAGTTCTCAGAAGAAAAAAAATATTTCTGTTTAGTTATAAAAGGTTTCTTAAAGAAAGCTTAAGAAAATGGTTTCTATTTAGTTAAGAATCTCCTCTCTCTCACAGGGAGCCTTTCACTGTATTGTGTTCTTGGTGATTGACAACCTGAAAGTGTGTGAAAGTAAGGATTGAAGTACATGAGAGAGAACTTTGAAGGAAGAATTGGGAAAACAGCCAGTGCAAATGCTCGTTACAGTTTATACACTTTTCTCTTTAGTGCTCTTAATAAAGAAATAAGCTTTCTTTATAAAGATATGCTCAAGTTTTTAGTCTTGAGTCCTTCTGTCATTCTTGGAAGTCAGTAAATTATATAACCAAAGAAATCCAAAGTGGAGTGGAACAAAGGACTGAGAAAGGATCCACTCAAAGATAAGTGACATTGGGGAAAACAGGTACTCTGTGAGTAGAAAGATTCATTCATATATCGTTTCTCCTGCGGTACGATCAAGGTTAAAATAGTACATGTATAAGGGTGTTTTTGCATTCCACTTTAACTGTCTGGGAACATCTTCTTGCTAGTATAACGCTAGCTCCAAGGAGAAAAATGGTGCATAAAAGAGTTTTAATGGATTGAAACTGTACATAGAAATGCGAGTTACCTCTCCAGCAGAATCAGTCACTATTTTTATAACATATCATCAATACTGTTTTCTGAATTTTGAATTTCAACAAGGTAAATTCCTGCCTTGGAAACCTTCTCTTCCCTAGTCAGGTGGACACAGGAAGCAGGGCCTGATCTGTCACACTCTTTGGGTGCTAGGTTTCCCTGTTCTTTGAAAGAAAAGCCAGATTTTTGTGTTTTTCTGATAAAAGAGGTGGAATCAGTTCAGGAATACAATTATATTCTTTTTTGCATGTTAATTGCAAGTACTGGTAAATATTGGCAAGCAATAATCTGCAAATGGTGACCAAGAAGTAATTCATTTCCTTTTGGACAGCTATAGAACTGTTATGCCCATTCCTCTGCAGCATTTCTTCAGCCACTGCTCAGTGTAAGCAGAATAAAGACAGAAAGTAGTCTTGAATGGAAGGTGTACTTAGTAAAAGAAAATAAACTTACAGCAACTATTTGTTACAGCTTCTGTATCACTGCCAGGGAGAACTGAGCTATGCTTTGCTTTTTTGCCAAGTACATATGGAATACAACAGACTCAGTAGGTGTCCCAAAAGACAGAAATGGCCTCCCAAAAAACCTGAAATTTGGCAATGTATTGGGTCTGGCTGGGATGGAATTAACTTTTCCCAGAGCAGCCCATACTGTGCTGTGTTTTGCATATGTGGCTAGAACAGTGTTGATTACACACAAATGTTCTGGGCTATTGCTGAGCTCACACAGCATCAAGGCTGTCTCCCAAACCCACTGCCTCCCAAAGCCAGCAGGGGGGGAGTGGGCAAGACACTGGGAGGGCATGCAGCTGGGACAGCTGACCCAAACTCACCAAAAGGAAATTCCATACTACAATACATCATGCTCAGCAATAAAATCTCAGGGAAATGAGGTGGCGTGGGGGGCTGGACATTTCTTATTAGGGCATTAATCTTCTGAAGCAACTGTTATGTGTACTGTGATCCTGCTTCCCAGAAAGTGGCTGGACATCAACCGCTGATGTGAGGTAGAGAATAGATATCTTTTTTTTTTGCTTTGCTTCCACCAGCAGCCTTTGTTTATAGTTTTCTTTTTAATTAAACTGCCTTTATCTTGATCCATGGCATTTTAATCTTATTTTATTTCCTTGTTCTGCTGAAGGAGAATGTCCTGGTTTGAGCTAAATAGAACTAATTTTCTATTTAGTGATTTTACTTTTCAGCTCAGTCTCTTTTAAGTGGCTGAACTTGTTGAAAACTAGCAGGATGTTTTCCCCAGACAGTGTGTACTGATAAAGTTCAAGGCCAATTGTCTCACCATGAGTGCTGTGTCTGCACCTATGGGAGGGGAAGCGGACCCAAAACTGACCAACTAGGTATTCCATCCCACATACATCATACTCGGTATAAAGCCAAGGGATCACAAGGGTCTCGACCCTTCTTCCATCTTGGAGCTCTTCCATCTCGGACCCTTCTTTCCGTCTTGATCTTGCAATGGCCAAAGTCTGAGCAGAACCCTGCTGGTTCATCTGCCTCTGATCCCAATTTGTGTCTTCCTGCATATTGCTCCCACCTGCTGCTGAGTCTGGTCTGGGACTTTTCCAGTGCCCTGTTCCGCAGAGCCTCTGGTGACGTATATGTCATTGGGGGGAGGGTGGGGGGAGGATTTTTATATTGATTTTGTATATATTTGTACATATTTGTATATATTTCATTGTTTTCCTATTTACATTATTATCCAGTAGTATTAATATTATTTTTTTATTAAACCTGTTAGTTTTATTTTCCAACACGTAAAGTCTCTCTCCCTTCTTCTCTTTTCTCTTCCCTTCTGGGGAGGGGAGAGGGGTTAATAGAGAGCATCTGTCCAGGATTTAGTGGCCAGCCCAGCCCTAAACCACAACAGAGAGGGAGAAAAAGAGTAGCTCGGTGGGTACCTGGCAGCCAGTCAAGGACAACCCACCACAGACCCCTTACAAAGGATCAATTTGCCTCTGCTGAAGCATAGGTTCAGTATGAATTATAATAAAATCCTAGGAAGATAGCTCATCTAATCCGTTTAATCAGTAGGTTTGATATAATGTAGTTTAGAGATACTGAGCTCATTCATTAGCATACATTCCCCTTTGTGTTTCCTTTATTTACACTTCAAATTTCTATAGGCTAAAATATAGAGAAGTTTTATTCACATTGATGATTTCCATCTAACTTTTCTTTTTAATGCTTCAGCAGTTCTGTTAAGAAACTATGTACCCTAAAAGGATTTTTTTCAGAGATGCTGAAAAGTTTCTCAGGCCTGAATCCCTGGTAGCTATTAGATCTAACTGACAGAGCTCAGCATGAGTCCAGTACTTAATGTTTTGATGGTATGAGTCTCAGCCCTTACTGTGATATAATTTTCCAGTGTTGTAGCAAGAAGTAATGATCACTCACCAGAAGTTGATACTGGTGGCAGAACAAGAGAAAAGTGAAATAGACAGTAGGCAGGCCATCTGTTCTAGCCTTAAAGCTAGCTACTCTTCAAGTTTTCATGGATATTTAATGTAGCCAGTGCTGTGTGTTCGCTTTTCATTTTTACAAAGGAATAGATTACAATATTGGGAAAACAAAATTTATGCACTTGCTTCACTTCTGTGTTTGTACTAGTCTTGTTTGACTTATTATCTATCTTAGATGTATTGGCAAAACACTTAAATATTTGTAAGAGAAATTTCAGTTTCTTCTCCAGATAGTATCTCCCAGAACAACTTCTTGAAGATCCAAACCTGGAACATCCATCTGGAAGATGCATATTTATTTTTGCAAGGTGTACAAACAGAAATGTTCAGCTTAGCAAATTCTGCAAAATTAAATTTACCCTCTGAAGATTCAAGATGTATCTTATATCTCTGTGAAAGTGTAATGATGAAAAGCTTTTCATATCTTGAGTTGACTGAAGAAACCTATTTCTAGACACACTGCTATGAAGTTTCAAAAGCCAGTACTCTAATAAATATTCCTTTTAATATTTTAAATTCTATCCCAGTTCTCACATGATTTCAAGTTTGCATGAATCTGAAAACCGGGTTAAAAGGGTCTTCTTTAGTACTAAGCAAAAAGAAGTTAAGAACATGTATACTATTTTTGGTTGTACATAATTGTAATAAAATGTATCTAATTGTATGTATGGATGTAATGTGTGTAATAAATGTGCATATCTGTAATGTCATTATGAAAAGCTTGTTGTGTCTCTATGGCCTTCTCTCTCAATACAGTGTTGGAATGTCCCAAGCATCCTTTTGGCTCCAAATATGCCATCATCATCACCTATATTAGTGACAATGAACAAATATGTTTTAATCTACTTTTGATTTGCTGTCTCTTCTGATTGACTACTATCATCTAGGAAACTTTCAGTGTGGAAGTTGGGAAAAGCCTTAGCTGTAGTGAACATGAGGTGGTGGTGTTCAGGATCAAGAGAGTAGGGGGAAAAAGCAAACAACAAAAAAACCCAACCAAAAATCAAGATCACAGCCCTGGACTTCAAGAGACAAGACTCGACCTGTTCAGCTCCTTGGAAGAATCATATGACTTACAGTCCTGGAGAGAAGTCAAGGAAATCTTGCTTATTTTCAAAGATCACCTCCTCTAACCTCAACAGTAGTCAACCTCAACATGCAGAAAATCAAACAAAGATTGCAGAAAGTCTGCACGGATGAAGAATTAGGTTCTGACATAATTCAGACATAAAAAGGAAGTATAAATGGGGAGAAAGCAGGGTTATCCAGGAGAAATATGGAGACACTGAGTGTTCAGGGATGATCTGAGGCAGTCCAAACCCTGTCTGGAATTGAATCTGGGGAGGGATGTGAAGGGCAATAAAAAGGGCTTCTATGGGTGTATCAGCAGCAAAAGCAGGACCAGAGAAAATGTGTAACTTCTGCAAGGGACATGCTGATGAAGGACATAGAAGAGTCTGAAGGCATGGAGGATGACTTCTCAACCTTGGTCTTTACTGACATGATTTGTCTTAAGTAATCTCAGTCACTGGCAGTCAGTAAAAAAGTCTGGAAGATTTGATCTCAGAATAGGGAACATTTAAACAAGCTGGACATAGAGAAGTACATAGAGCCTGATGGGTTGCATCCATGAGCACTGGAGGAGCTGGCTGATGTCATTGCAAAGCCACTCTTGATTGTCTTTTAAAAGTCATGGGGGTTGAAGGAGGTTTCTGAAGCCTGTAAGAAAGCAAACATCATGTTTATCTTCAGGAAGGACAAGAAGGAATATTTGGGAAACTACCAGCTGGTCAGCCTCACCTCAATCCTTTGGAAATTGATGGAGCAAGTAATTCTGGAAACTATTTTCAAACATATGAAGGACAAGAAAGTGATGGGGAGTAATCAGAATGGACGTACTGTACAAATGGGATATCCTGTCTAACCAACCTGACAGACTTCTACAATGAGATGAGTAGCTTAATGGATAAAGGAGCAACAGTGGATGTTGTATGTCTCAGCTTTAGTAAGGCTTTTGATACTGTCTCCCATAACGTTCTCATCGACAATCTAAGTATAGGCTTGATAAGTAGACAGTGAGGTGGATTGAAAACTGTCTGAACTGCCAGGCTCAAAAGGATGTAATGAGTGGGCTGAAGTCCATCTGGAAGCCAGTCACTCTTGGTGTACCTGAGGAGCTGATACTGAGGCAATAGTGTTCAACTTTATTAATAACAAAGATGATGGGAAAAAGTGTACCGTCAGCAAGTTCAGAGATGATAAAAATTGTGGGGATTGTTTGTTAGCCCAGAATGTTGTGCTAAGAAGGAATAATTCTGGATAGCAGTTTGGCAGAGAATAACCTTGAGGTTGTAATGGACCACAAATAGACTGTGGACCAGAAATGTTCCTTTGTGGCCAACAGCTTCCTGGGGAGGAATAACCCCAGACTGGGGGCTGACCAGTGGGCTGAGAAGTTAGAGAAAAGCTTTTCAGAGAAGGTTCTGAATGTTCTCATGGACAAAACATTGAGAGAACTGAAGTCACAGCTGACCCAGGGTTAATTGTGAATGGTTACATGGGTCAGCACTATGCACTTGTGGCAAACAAGGACAACAACCTTTTGGGTTGCATTAGGAAGAGATTTGGCAGCAAATCGAGAGAGGTGATCCTTCCCCTCTACTCAGCACTGGTGTGACACAGTAGAAGTGCTGGGTCCAGTTCTGGTCTGCATGAGAAGGGACATGGACATACTGGAGAGAGCACAGTGAAGGGCCATGAAGATGATTAAAGAATTACAGCATGTCTTTAATGAAGAGAGGATGAGAGAGCTAAGATTGTTCAGCCTGGAGAAGAGAAGGTTCAGAGAGTTCTTATCAATTTATAAATAACTGATGGTAGGGAGTGAAGAAGGCAGCTTCAGAGACTTCTCAGTGGTGCTCAGTGACAGGACAAGAGACAATGGGCACAAATAAAAATACAAGGTATTTTGTTTGAACCCTTTCTTTCACTGTGAG
>NW_010206586.1:21175-36447 GCF_000695765.1 Mesitornis unicolor
CAGTCACTAGAAGATGTTGTCCAGCAAGGTTGTTGAGTCTCCACCCCTGAGGGTATTCAAAACCTGGCTGAACATGGTCCTGGGTAGCTGGTTCTAGGTGACCCTGTTCAGGATTGGAGATTGGACTAGATGATCTCAAGATGTGATTTCCAGATTCAACTCTTCTGTGATTCTGTGACTTAGTGTGTAAACTTATGGTCTCTCTCAAGTGCTATTATATGTAATGTTTGGAACTATAGAATTTTTAATATTCATTTTTAAATTGCAAATAGGAAATATTTATTTTGCTTTAATTTAGGCAGTCCCAGTCTTGAAGTTGTTCTCTGCATAACACATTTGGTATTCATAGATAAGCATAAATTTATTACTATTTTCATCATTTTGCTTGCCAGATCTTGTGAATGTGTCAGGCCAGCATGAGTCTGATATGTGAGTTAATGATAGTGTGTGTATTACTCACAAAGTTTTCAATTCCACTTTAAAAATAAAAAATCAGAAGTATTAACTTTAAAATTGCAATTAATCTAGCTTTACTAGAGATATTTGATTTAATACATTTTCCAGGGGATATTGAAGAATATGTGTATTTTCTAATGTTCAGCAGAACAAACATAATCCAGACATTTTTCTTCCTTTTACACATATATGCATAGACACACATGTAATTTTTTACCCCCTCATTAAAGCAGAAAAAACAAGCATCACAAAAGCAAACCTTAATTTCAGTTATTTTAATTGTCTATTGAGGTATTTATTCTGTGTTCGAGAGGCAATTTGTGCTAATGCTATCAGCATCGGCTATTTAGTTAATCTGTATATATGAATAAGAATGATAACTTTTCCATTCCTAATTCTATACATTAAACATCCACATATTTTCTGTTTTGAAATTTGAAATCTTTATTCATTCATCAACATATGAAGTAAGAAAACCCCAGAAAAACAAATAAAAGAAACCCACCATAATACTAATTTCATTGTTTCTTTTTTCCTATAAAGTTGTCTTCAGTTTGATATACCTTATTTATTCAGACTTCTAAAGCCAGATTTGGAAGATATTCTCAGGAGGAAAAAAACCCAACCACTTGTTATTTTAATTCTGTTTTATGACTGTGATGATGACTGTATGTTTAAGATGTACTGACTTCACTAATACAGGTATTGGCATTACTGAGCATTTCTGAAAGGCTCATTTTAGGTGCATCACTCTTTTAATTTCTTTTGTTGTGTTTTTTTTTTAGGTGACTTTTTGAAAAAGTTTTATTACTATATTTGCCATTTTTCTGTAAAGAAATTATTTTAAGACTTGGCAAATGCATAGCTCTTTAATTACATCTCTAATGTCCTCTTAGTTTGCTAGCAGAAATGCTTGTATAAAATACTGACTGCATCTGTAAAAAGATGGAATCTAGAATCTTTAATATCAGCCTGATTGAGTCTGATTGAGTCTATCATGTGTATATCATACTTCTTCAAACCTTAGATATTTATTAAGGTCCAGTTTGTGCCAAACATCTTAGTATTCAAACAGTCAATAGGAAATGAAGGCATAATTAAGCACTTTATCAGAATTCAAGTTTTTGTAGGAAAAATTATGTGAGAGTGTAAGATGGACTTGAACAAGGAGAGGTCATGGGTCAAGTCTAAAGAATGAGAGACATAGATTTAATTCTCTTGTTAGATACTTTACAGATGTGATATTTAAGACTCTACTTGCTGTTTGTACTCTAAATAGTGAATATGAAAAAAAAAGCAAGTCTGGAAAGTTATTCGGAAATTTGCTATGTAAATGTCTATGCATTAATAAGATAGAATAGATCAGAAGTAAAACTGGGTGAAGTAGCTGCCAGGTGTTGGGAGAAGACCTTGAAATAATTGATAGAAGTCAGATATATTTCTGAAAACATGCAGGATTTAGTAGTGTTGCTCCTGGCATCTCCAGTGTTTTCTTTTTGAAAAGGTTCTTCAGAATATTGTGTGGTGGTTATGCTTCCGGGACTGTGCAGTGAAGATAATTATTTTTTCAGTTTAGTGGTCTGTATGGTATCACCCACCCCTCATTCAATTTCCAGATGTTATCTATTATGTCTACTCATTCCCTGCTGCCAGCCAACATTGCCTATGCATTATATTTTGTAGATCCACCTTTTGCTCTTTTTCTTTTTTTTGTCCTCACTTCCCATGTTAATATCTGCAAATTTATCTCAGTCATTTGAGGAAGAAGTTATAAGTCCTGCAAAAGACTAAAAGAAGCTGATACAAAGCAAAAAAGTAATGCTTTTGGGGTAGAAAGGTCTGGTTCAAAAAAGTATGAATATATAAATATATCACCATTTTGGACATTCAGATACTCATTTCTTGTGAGCATCTCAGACCACCAATATGGTGGTCTGAGATCTAATGATACTGTTTGCATTACTCAGACATGAAGGGTTAAATTTTTTTAAGCAATCAGAAATGTTAACTTTAAAACTGTCTTTCAGATCAGTTACTGAAGTTTTTATTTACTGTGAGAAAAATTAACCAAAGTACATAACTGCAGTGGCCAGAGTGTTTTCACAGCTGCCCATCACACTGATCACACAGCCTCTCAGTTCTTCATTGTCCCTGATTTCCAGAGTTTGCACAGATTTCTTATTCCCTCTAATGTAGTATTCAAGTATTCAGCTGTTGACCTGAAGACCTGCATTTAAGTGGTTTAAGTATCTGATTGTTATGCTTATTCCTTATGGTAGTGTTAGGCCTTATAGTTGGGACAAGTACCATATGCTTTTTATGTCCTTTTTTGTTTTGTTTTGTCTGAAATGCAATGAGAATAGCTCAGCAATAAGACAGTAGTCTTTACGGCATGATGTCTGTTCACATTTAACATCTGGAATGTCATAGGATATGTTATTTTTGGTTTACATCATAGCCAGACTTTATTCAGGATAAAGATAGGAAATATTAAATTCTAAGAGGTATAAAATAAAGCAGAATGAAGAACAGGACATTTGCAAATGGAGCAACGTGCCTGAAAAGCTCTTAAAGAAGCCAAGGTTCAAAACAATGCCTGTGTGTTTTTCTAGGATATGTGTGAATACATTCATTTAAAGATGATACTATAAGAACAATAAAGGGATAAAAGACACTCACAGCAGAAAAAGAGATGCTTTGGTGTAGAAATTCCCATTCCAAAATACTATGGTGTATGGAACAAAAAAATGGATATTATCGTGGCTTGACCATTGCCAGTTGCCAGGTGCCTATCCAGCCACTCTCACTCTCTTCTCCTCAAGCATGACAAGAGGAGAAAAGAAGATGAAATAGCTCATGAGTTGAGATAAGGAGAGGGTTATCACTTATTAATTACCATCACAGGCAAAACAGACTTGACTTGGAGAAAATTAATTTAATTTATCACCAATTAAAATAGATTTGGATAGTAAGAAACAATTAATTAAACTTGCACTTTCCTCCCTGCCCTTTTCCCTAGGCTCAACTTCACTGCTTCACTCCCAACTCCTCCACCTTTTTTTAGCCTTTCTAAATTTTAGTTTGAACTCTAGTATAATTAGTTTGCTCGAAATAAAAATACTAAGCAATAACATAAAATACCACTTCTTTTGACTGTTTTTTTTCCTCAGGTCATTAGAAAACACTGCATTATAAAGTACACTAAGACTTTAATAGGGTTGGTAGTGAATGCTTAATTTTTCCTTAATTTGTCTTGTTTATGCAAGGGCATCAGAATGAACACAAAATACAGCACAGAGATTCAAGAATGAATGTCCAGACTAAGCAGCTGGAGAATTCTCCATTCTTGTTCTCAAGCATGAAATTTATCAATTAGCCTTCTTTTCTTATATTCAAAATGCTAAAGGACATTTTTCTAGACATGTTCAGAGATCATGACTGTAACATTACAAATCTTGTTTTTCTCCTATATTTTTAATAAATATTGTGTTATGTACCTGTAAAGTGAGTAGCCTTGGGTATGCATGTGCATAAGAAGTATTTGTGTGTGAGTGCATGTGCACTTGAATACATTCATATTCTCACATACATCTGTGAGACCTTTCTTTGCCTTTTCAGCAGCAGGGTGTTCATCTGAGATGGGAGAATCCTGTAGAAAGTGCTCCTTGTAGAAGGATGGTAAACTTCTCACTGCTTCAAATGAGCTAGAAGGACATCTCGACCTTTTTACAATTGTCTGTGAGAACTGAGGGTTTTATTGTCTTTCCTGAAAGAACAGTTTTACTTTGGCTAAACCTCACTCTGTGGCATGTTTCAAGGTGAACATTCTTGCTTTGCTGAAGGAGGAGAGCAGAAGCTGGTTGGCTATGGCTCCGATTACCTGCCCAGCTCTGACGCATGCGTTAGACCAGCCTGGGCTGTTTGATCGTCAGCTCTCTACTACTCCAAACTAGCCAGAACTCTCTGTTCTCTGAATATTGTTTCTTTTCACTCTTTATAAACAGTAACTGAGTTTTTTGCTGCAAAACCTGTACCAAATTTCAGCGAGATTATGTAAAAGTTTATTCTTCCACTGCAGACTGTATGTGTCATAACATCTCTCTGGCTTGTGCAGATTTGTGCTACTTTAAAGTTGTGGTTGGTTTGAAACTTCTTCAGAGGGTTTACCTAAGTATAAATGGCATAAATCAAAATCTTTCTGAGGGTGCATTTTCAGCATGGTAGGAAAGGTAATCATTCTGATCCTATTAGCGCCTAACAGGATTGTTTATAAAACGTTTCCCATATCTACCACTTGCTTTCAAACTGCCTAGCAGGCTGCCCTTAAAAATCAGGAAACTTAATCCTACTCCCAGACAAAAGAAGCAGGATCCTATCCGTGGTTTGTAAGCATAACTGAATGTAGCTCATGGAGATGCAATATCTGCAAATGTGGGGAAATATTTGTGTTGTCAAAACTAATCTCAATGTGGAAATCCTTAATATTTCTATCACTTGAACTCACATGGCCAATTTTGATAAAGAGAATCAGTCAGTGGGGTGCCACCAAGACTGAACTTAGAGAATTATTTTGTTTAACGATTAGTAAATACATTTTTTTATTTACCCTCTCTATGTATTAGGAGTAGAAAATAGCCACCAAGCTAGCTTGTCACAGTTGAGTGCCCTTGATGGCATTAATTTCAGAGCTTACTGAACATTGTATTTATATTACTCTCTTTCTATTTATCTTTCATGTCACTCAAAGGCTTATATGATATGAGGAAAGTTTCTATAATCCTTATGCTGACCTTTAATGATTTATACACAACTACTCTCATGAGTGGTCTCAAAGACTTTAACAGACGTATGTGTTTGAGTAAATGGAATAAGGTTGAATAATCTGAATGAAAATCTGTCTTTTTACACATATATTTGAAAGTTATTTTGTAATAACATAATTTTGTCTGAAATGTTTATATTCAACTTTTATTCTGTATTTAATAATTTCAGTTCTAAAAAGTTAACACAGTATTTTTCATCTGACTCTGAGATTAGTAGGTTGCTTTCTTGAAACATGACCTAATTATTTCCTCCATATCTCAAGATCATACCCCCACCGTCCGTTCTGTCATGGGAATGGCTTAGGAATGACAGCAACTTCTTCCTCCAACCCCAGCTAAAACCATGTTTGAGTTCACGCTACTCAGCACTGCTCAGAATTGAAACCATACATAAATTTAAATTGTTACTCCTTTAGTTCAGTGACAAACACCTTCTTCAACACATTTTAAAAATAAGGTGATGAAAACAACAAAATCTGTTCTCACAAATTTAGATCACTTGGAGTATTCACAAGTACCCAGAATCCTATTCAAAACCTCAGGGCACTTTTTCCTTTCTAGTATACATAACACTTAAGAAATACTGACATCTGCTGTGTATATGGAACTGGAATCAGCCTGGTATGAGTTTTTATCTAAGTTACTATATTTTCCACCTTAGATGACCCCAAGAGTTTCTCTATGCTTCAGAGTATCTATGATATTCTTTCTTCTTGAAATAAAAAATGCAAATTGTTAGGAGACACGAGTGTGATTTTGGCAACAGCTTGGGAACAATTTGGAAAATTTTCCATTGTTGTCCTTGGCCTAGGACTAGCTGAGAATTGGTAACAATCAGAAGTTATTTTGTTGTGACTGTCAGTTAATGGTTCATACAAACAGATTTTGCCATTTGGATTTTGCAGTTTCTTTCAAGTCTAAAGTAAGTGTCCACCTCACCACATCCAAAACAGGAAGTTGTCACTAAGAAACAAGAACAGAATCAACATTCAGATTTCTGTAGGCTTTTTAATTTAAAATAAATGAATGAATAAATAAATAAATAGAATAAACATTTAGGATATTTTTCAGGACTCTGCTTTGAAAGCCTCCTTTGCTGCTGATCAAAACTGTATACTTTAAATTATTTACATATAGGTAAGAACACTCTGAATCTCCTTATGTAGCATAGCTGCACTTATTTGCTTACTAAGCTTTGTGTGGGGCTCATTTTAGGGGAGCTTGGTTAAGCATGTAGTCAAAGTCCCTCTAGGATTTCATGATAGTTAGTGTGGTAAGATAGACTGCCTTAGCAAGCACCTTAGGGTGTCCATGACAGAGCTGAGAATCTCTTGCTGGATATGCCCAGTGTTTTCTCATTTGCTTTATGCTGCTCTATGCTAAAACTAAGTGAAATGAGTTTTGAATGAAAACTGTTATTGTGGCTCGGCAATCTGAACATGTAACACTGTACAGATGTTGTAACCGGCTTGCTCTTCAGAGCTTTATGACTAAGTGTATCATAAAGAGAAATACTTCTGGTTGGTTAATACTTTGCTTACAGATTAGACATTATACATTGCTTGTACTAAAAAATACTTCTGAAAAGGTTTAGTTTTCTAAAACATAAATATTTCCTGGTTATTTGTCAGCTCTTCATGTACTCCTGTCAAACATAACTGTAGCCTTGACACATGTCATAAGTGCAACATATTTCATTCTAAAAAGACAATCAGATAAGAGCACATAAGGATGCATTGCCAGTAAGGAGGCCAAGAATTCTTATTATAGTGTAAATATTCCAGATAATTTTGATAAGATCGTAGAAGGACAGCAGAGGTGTCTAAGACATATGCAATAGTTGTGGGGTTTTTTAAGGATCATTAAATTATGCACACCTATCTGACTGGCTTTCATTTTTTCCTACTGCTTGAAAAATACCATGTCTTACAGCTTTACCATGTCTTTCAGTTAAAGGAATTTCAGAACTATCCTAGGTAAAAAAAAAAAAAAAGCAAGGATAATTCCAGCGCAAACCATTCTATCATTCTATGAAGGTGCAGAAAAAAAACATACAGCCACTGAGTTATATGCATCCCTCAGTCCATTCTTTCAATAATAATTACAATAAATCTTTTTTTAAAATGCATTTGAATTGTAGTTTTATGCATGCTAGAAATATATGTGACATTATTTATGTTATACTATATTTTTTGACAGAAGAAGGACTGATTAAAGGTCTGATAAATAAATAAATCCGTAAATGAGAGGTGATTGCAGCATTCTGTGACATGTAGAATGGAGTGAAAAGCATGTTGCACAATAAGTTTTAGAAAAAGGTGACATATAGTCTAAAAAGCCAGATTGTGATCTGCCTTTACTATTCCTGAAATAAGAATGCCACATGCCACAAAATATTGCCTTTCAAATGAAGTCTTGATTGCTGTTGGCGGAACACCAATGAGACAAAAAACTTAGCACATGAGTGCGTTGGAAACCTCTACTACTCCCCAACTGACAGCATGACATTGGAAAATCTTCTCTTTCTGACTTTTTGTGTCTCCCATCCTCTGCTTTTTCCATGCCTCCATGTACAAAGTTCAGTTTTATATCCATAAACTTCCATCTGAAGACAAAGATTTCTATATGCACTTTCAGCCCAGAAAGCCAACTGCATCCTCAGCTGCAATAAAAAAAGTGTGACCAGCATGTCCAGGGAAGTGATTCTGGCTCTCTTGAGACCCCACCTGCATCATAATTTGGGTTTCCCAGTACAAGAAAGACATGGACCTGTTAAAGTGGGTCCAGGGCCACAGAAATGGTCAGAGGTCTGGAGCAGCTCTCCTATGAAAACAAATTGAGAGAGTTAGTTTGTTCAGCCTGGAGAAGAGAAGGCTCTGGGGGAACCTAATTGCAGCCTTTCAATATATAAATGGAGGCTTATAAGAAAGATGGAGAAATAATTTTTACTTTTTACTAGGGCCTGTACTGACAGAACAGACAATGGTTTTAAACTGGAAAAATGAGCAACCAAATAGTCACTGCATGCACACAGCAACCTGCTATGTCAAACGGTGTAGAAGAATTGCAACTTCCTACGAGTCAGACGGAAATGATGCGGCTGCTCTAGTATAAAGACTATGCTGCTTGTAGGGCCCTTCCAACTGAACTGTTCTGTTCTGTTCTAGTCTAACGGACACTGAAGAGGTAGCCCTAGAGTCATGCAAAGATCCTCTTCCACCTTAAGCAAATAAAATGTGGTTATCATCCCTTCTTATCATTCCAGAACTTAATTTCCCTCTAACCCTTGAATTTTATCACTGTAGGTAATCTCCCATGCTGTGTGTACACTTGCAAGAGCCCTAGGAATAGGGGAATGTGCATGAGACCACTTTTTGCTTTATTCTTTCCTGCTAAACTTCACCTGCAGTTCTCACCAGCTCTTTCATGTAGTCATAAAGGGAGGCTGAGTCAAAGAATTAAATGCATTTCACTCTTCACAGCATGTAAAGCATGAGATTAGAGAGAAAAGGGCCTATTTGAGGTCATAGATTGCAGAGGAAAACAGCATTTACTCTCAGCCTACAAAAGGTCTTGATTTTGATTGACTTAATTTGAACCCCTAAGGTTCTGGGGGAGAAGGAGATTTCAGTTTCCTTTGTTTTGTTTTGGGGGCTTTTAAAGAGCTACTTTGCACAGAGTAATTTTGAACATTACATTGAAAAAGCTGAAAAGCCTTTTTCAAAGACCCTATTTGTTCCATAATGAAAACATTTTAGTATTCAAAGTTCAATCAGCTCTACACTTTAAAAGTATTTTCTAAAGGGAATATTTACAAGAACTAAAGAAGCATTCTTCTTTTCTATTTACACCAGGATTATCCTATTCACTTCAGGGAATTTACTCCCTAGGTACATAGGAATAAATGAGAGGAAAATTTGAATTTAGCTGTTTACCCCAGATTAAAAAAAAACCTGCATTGCACAGACTCCTAGATCTCCCCACTTCTATAATACAGGATAAGTATGCACATGCTTAAAATGTTCCATGTTGCCCAAAAGCAAGTTAGGCAAGGAACCCCATATACTTGATAAACCTATATGTGCAGAATTAAACAGATCAACTCAGAACAGTTAACACTGTGTTAGACAAGGCTGGTAGAGAGCAAATGAAGAAAAAACAACTTTGCTCACAAACTTCAAGACTTTACAGTCATCTCTTCCCTAAGGGTCATATTTCCCACCATTTGGAAATATAGGTCCTTAGGACACTGGTTCTATTTATAAGTTTTTACCTTATTTAAGCAATATAGTGATCAGTAAATGCTAGAACATTGCAGATCAGATGATGACATGCACTGGACTACATCCTTCCCTCAAGATCTCACTCCCTTTTAATACACAATCACACTGCAAAAACAGCACCACACCCCTGCCTTCCACAGCTGTACTTACTGTAGCTTGGCATATCTAGCTTTCAAACTACAAGTATTCAGGCTTTGTTAGTTTATTTTTGTGCTCACTCAAGCCTCTCTACAGGCTCAGTGGTAAATTTACAAATTGGCATTACACAGTCAGGTTGTGCATCTTTCTTCTTCTCTATCAACATCTCCTTTTCTATTCAGTCTGTGAGACGACTCCTAAGATCTGTACTGAGATTTCTTTTAGTATTTATTTCTCACATTCTCCAAACATATTAAACACTGTAATGAAGCAGAGGACATGAGGTCTCTGGAAGAAATAATTTTAGACAAGAAGCAAAAAACAACCTGGGAGATTGAATTATAGAACCTTTTATAGTATGTCTTTGGAAGTTTTCTCTATAAAATAAAGTTGATTTATCTGAATGTGAAGAATAGAATCTGCAGGTAGATTTGTCTCATTCTGAATTATTGTATTCATGAGACCCATGTTCTGCCACTCATTCCTTCCAGTGCCTGTTACAGTGCTAAGGAGAAATTGTAATGAGAAATCTCGTGCTACACACTTCTCCATGTCAGTGGCACAGTTCATAAAGTAAGGAAAGCATATGCAGACCGAGGGCTTCTATGCCATGAGTAAATGAATTTCTAGTCAGAGAATTTGGGCAGTTCAGTGCTGAGTCAATTTACATTTGACAACATACCCATTTATCCTCCTTCTTCAGTTCTCCAAACACAATAAATCAGGCCAAATCCTGATGTAAGTGAAATCCAAGCTGTGCTACTTGATTTGGAACATCCCACATCCCAGGTAATGATTGTGCTAAGCCAACAGTGCTGGGAAGTTAATTAGAAGGTGAACCCAGCAAATACTTGGTCATACTTTCTCCATGAGAATCATGGGCTGGAGGGCTCAAAATAGCATGGACAGATGCTGTCTTCTGGATGATTTTGTGAGAATTTTACCTATCCCAACTGCTCCTCATTTATCACACTTTGGAGATTTCCAGCTCTACAGCTTTGCTGATATCAAGGACTGTGTGGAAGTATTTTCTAATACACACCAGAAATGCCCCAAAGAGCTTCAGGGTTTTTTCCTAATTATATGCTTCCCCAGCAGAGCTGTGGCAACACAGCTGGGTTTAGAACTGGATAATCTGAAGTACATGTATTCCCAGCAGCTCGAGTTCTACAAATAGGGAAATAAATATCTGAGGTTGGGATAAGAGTAGAATCTTCCAGCTTTCTTGTCAAGATCAGATAAAGTACCACCACTAGCATAGTTTTCTAACATTTAGTGGAAATAATGGCATAAGGATTTCACACACCTCGTGGTATCTTTGTGGGTTTAGACCAAGGTAATTCTTGCAAAAGAGGGTGGTATAAGTTAAGTTCTGCCCAAAAAGGGAAAGAAAAGAAAGTACTGTAAGAACTATATAAAAGGAGAAACAGAAAAATATCATCATCATGATGAATAGGAATAGGAACAGTTTCTGTGAGAATATTCTAATAACCATCTTTGGCATGCGTAGGGACAAGTGATTCTCACCTGAACTTACGAATATTTTCATCTCCATCAACATAATTTGAAAAGATGTAAACTATGTGGATGGTCCTGGTTACACTTGGCTTTTTTCTCACCCTCCCGAGCAAATTGCTGATCTAGGAATGTCTTTTCTCTAAACAGCCTCCATCATCAGCCAGTGGAAGACATCATTCCCAGCAGAACAGGTTCTACTCTGCGAGGAGAGGGGATGAAGAAGAGAACTATAACAAATCATAGAATCAAAGAATCATAGAATGGTTTGGGTTGGAAGAAACCTTAAAGATCATCTGGTTCCAAATGCACTGTCATGGGCAGGGACACTTTCCACTACACATATCTCAATGCCCCATCCAATTTGGTCTTGAAAACTTTCAGGAAGGGGGCACTTTTTTGGGAAACCTATTCCAGTGCCTCACTACTCTCTGAGTAAAGCATTTTTTCCTAATATCTAATCTAATTCTACTCCTCTTCAGTTTAAAGTCATTACCCCTTGTCCTTGTCCATGTCACTACGTGCTCCTGTAAAAAGTCCCTCTCCAGCTTCCTTTTAGGCTCCCTTCAGGAACTGGAAGGCTGCTATAAGGTCTCCCTGGAGCATTCTCTTCTCCAGGCTGAACAGCCCCAACTCCCTCAGCCGGTCCTTGTAGGGGAGGTACTGCATCCCTCCGATCATCTTCACGGCCCTCCTCTGGACTGTCTCCAGCTGGTTCATGTCTTTCTTGTACTGGGAAATCAGATCTGAATGCAGTGTCCTGGGTGATTTTATTTTCAGAACAATTAAAAACTGTCTAATTGTTCTTTCTTTGCATCCCGCAACTCTCTTCCCTCCTTTTGACATGAAATGCTTCTTTTTCCTCTTCCAAGGGAAGAGCCTGGGGCAATGGCTACCTGAGCTGTTGATGATAACTCTGAGAGCTTGAGAAATCATCCATGTTCTGTGCATGAGCCATGACCTGCAGATAGTCAAGTACACACTCTCAGTGATTTGGCCTTGTTAATTTGGCTTGGCTGATTAGTGAGAACTGATAATTCACTCTCATCCAAGGTGGTGAAAAGGATCTGCCTGTAAGACCCCAGTGCTATTAATTAGTTTCTATTGGTTTCACTAGAACAAGAACCAGAGAATCCAGCCAGAAAGATTGACCCAGAATGACCTGGGACATTTGCCTATGAGAGTTTTTCCTCCTTCAGATATCTTGCAGTTGCATAGCTGTGAGGAATTTTTAATTGGTTTTCACAACAGATGAGCCTTTATCTTGAATTTTCTGGCCTGGCATTCAACAACATTTCAAGCTCCCCTACAGCACTGTGCTTTGGAAGTCTCATCACTAATGGTTAACAATTAGAAAATGCTCACTCAAGAAAGATTAGATTGATTTTACATTGTTGAAAAGAGTTGTATTGTTAAGATCCACCTCTGCCATGCCTACAGTTTCTTCTCTTTCTCCTAAGCATCGCCAGATTCAGGGAATAAGCAAAATATGAGTAAGGTAATAGGAATAAATTGAAGTGATAGAAAGAAATACTGTTCTTAAAAAACACTGTCTCAAATTACCATTATCTGTGCTCAAGACATACTCATTTGAGTGCAGGTCTCGTCGGGCAATACTGTCGGCATGCATTGGGAAGGATGATCCTTCCGCTGCAGATTTTATCAAATGAAGAAGAGAAGGAGGGTTAGGAGAAACTGAGGCACAGACCAGGAACATGACTTACCCTAATCATTGCTTATGGCAGTAGCAGAGCTCATTTCTGTGCCAGAATCTGGGGAGGCCTCTGTTGACTGGAAGCTAGGAAATGTTATTTTAATCTTCAAGAGGGCAAGAAAGAAGACCCTGGTAGTTATAAGCCTGTCAGTCTTACTTTGGTGCTTGGTAAAATTATGGAGAAGATAATTCTGGGAGTAATTGAAAAACACTTGAAAGACAATGCGGTCATCAGTCAAAGCCAGTATGGGTTCATGAAGGGAAAGTCATACTTTACTATCTTCCTTTTATGACAAGGTTACCTGCCTAATGGATGAAGTAAAGGTAGTGAATATGGGAGGTTTTTAAATTTATTTTAGAAAGACTTTTGATACTGTATCTCACGGTATCCTTCAGGACAAAACGTCCAGCACACATCTAGACATGTATGCAAGATGATATGTGAGCGTTTGTCTGAAGGGTCAGTCTCAAAGAGATGTGGTAAATGGTGCAACATTTTGTTGGTGGCCAGTCACTAGTGGTATTCCCCAGGGCTCAATTTTATGGCCACTTCTCTTCGATGATTTTATCAATGACCTGGACACAGGAGTTGAATGCATGCTAAGTAAGTTTTTCAACTACACTGAATTAAGAGTAGAGAGGCCTTACAAAGAGACCTTGATAGGTTAGAACACTGTGTAGTCACCAACTGCATGAAATTTAAGAAGGACAAATGCCAGATTCTGCACCCGGGATGATGTAATCCTGGATGTATATATACATTGTGGAGGACAAAAGGGTGGAGTACAAACATGCAGAAAAAGAGGTGTTGGTTGATGATAAGCTCAATGTGAGGTAGCAATGTGCCCTGGTAGCCAAGAAGGGCCAATTGTATCCTGGGATGCATAAGGCACAGTATTGTTAACCAGTTGAAAGAAGGGATTGTCCCTCTAGAGCCAGCGTTGATGCAGCCTCACCTGAAGTACTGCATGCATTTTGGGTTCCACAATATAAGAAGGCTATTAAAATATTAGAATGTGTCCAGAGGAGAGCAACAAAGATAGTGACAGGATTAGAGGGTAAGACATATAAGGAGCAGCTGAGGATACTTGATCCATTCAGCTTCCAGAAGAGCAAACTGAGGGGTGACCTTGTCTACAGATTCCTCATGAGGGAGAGCATAGCAAGAGGTGCTGATCTGTTCTCTCTGGTCTCCAATGATAGGATATGGGGAATGGCTTAAAGCTGCATCAGGGAAAGTTCAGCTTGACATCAGGAAAAAGTTCTTCACTAAGAGGGTGGTCAATCACTGCTACAAGCTCCCCAATGAAATGGCCATGGCCCCAAGCCTCTCAGAGTTCAAGAAGTATTTGAACAATGCTCTTAGATATGTAGTGTAACTTTTAAGTTGCCTTGTGTGGAGTCAATGATCCTTGTGCGTCCCTTCCAACTGAGGATATTCTATGTTTCTACGAGTCCTGGAAATTGGAACAGGAGAAGAAGCATTTGTCAAGGAAGTATAAAAAAGAATTCTTTTAAATGTCAGGAAATAATTGCATTTTCAAAAAATAACATGGTTTCTTACCTGAATTTTTCACGTAGCATTTTTAAGAATTTCAAACATATATATACTCAGAAAAATGCATTTATCAAAGGCTTAAATGTACTAATTTAGCACCTCTTCCAGTTAGATGTTGTGAAATATGAAATATTTCTACAAATCGTGACGCAATGGGAATCTGATTAAAATTAAAATAAAATAAAACAAAACAAAAAAAACCCACCCAACTTGGTTTCTATGAATACTATGTTAAATATATATCTGATTTAGAAGAGATTTCACTTTATTCTTTATGGTTTGACTCTCTTATACAAAGAATTTTAACAGATCTTATTCTTCAGTTTTTATTTGACAGCATTTATTCTCACAGTTCTTTTTATTCTTTTCCCCTAGATGGAATTTAGAGCTGTGATTTACTGTCAAATTCATTATTTAGTATTTTGTGCTTTGTAGTGTAATGATGTAGAATTTACATCAAAACACTTATTACATTGACTGCACTGTATTTTTCATTTCAAACTATTTTTAGGTATGTACGAATGTTGTACGTAAAACCTCTAAAAAATATTCTTTTGTGCTTTCTAATTTGACAAGGCTTTCATATAAAATCTTCCATTTAGATGACTGAATGTGATTTTAAGGAAGAAGTTATTTATTTATACTCACAAAAAAGTAAAACTTTACTCCTTAAAAAATTACTTAATTGTATTTTCCAGTCCATCCACTTTTGGGATAAGAATAAAGACTTTTGAGCAGTATACTTTTTTAAAAAAATTTATTTTATTTTATTTTATTTTATTTTA